>NC_056736.1:379915436-380215436 GCF_019279795.1 Protopterus annectens
ACTTTCTGTAGTACCCTGCTGTCCCTAAAAATGCCCTCACCTGCTTTTTAGTAACAAGTGCAGGCCATGCCTGAATGGCTTCCACTTTGGCAGGTTCTGGCCTTGTCTTACCACTCCCCACTCTATGTCCTAGGTAGGAGACCTCTGCCATACCCACCTGACATCTGCTCGGCTTAATGGTCAACCCTCTGCAGTATGCCCAGCACCTCCCTGACATGCTGAAGATGCTCTGGCCAGGAATGGCTGTAGATGGCAATATCATCCAGGTAAGCAAGGGCAAACCATTCTGCTCCTGCTAGGATATGATCTACCAGTCTCTGGAAAGTTGCTGGGGCATTCTTCATCCCAAAGGGCATCTTTGTGAACTCATACAAGCCAAAAGAAGTCACAAAGGCTGACTTCTCTTTAGCACTGGGGGTCAAAGGTACCTGCCAGTAACCCTTGGTAGGATCAATGTTTGTAAGATACTTAGCCCCACCCAGCTACTCTAGGGCCTCATCAGTCCTAGGCATGGGGTAAGCATCCAACTCTGTGTGACTATTTAATTTCCTGTAGTCCACACAGAACCTGGTGCTTCCATCCTTCTTTGGCACCAGCACCACTGGGGAGGCCCAGGGACTGTTGGACTCTTAAATCACCCCTAGTTCCAACATCTCCTGTACCTCCTCCCTCAGGGTCTGTCTGACTCTCTCAGGCACCCTATAAGGGGCCTGCCTAAAAGGCCTTTGGGGTCCTGTATCCACCTGGTGCTGCACTAGATGGGTGCACCCTGGTTTCCCAGTGAACATGTCCCCACATTCCTGCAACACTGCTAGGATTTCTCGAACCTGGGTAGGAGATAGCTGTTGAGACATTGCTACCCCTTCCACCAAGGTGTCAGCCTGAGCTTCACTGAGGAGATCAGTCCCCAGATCTCCCTCAGACTCCTCCTGAAATCCACTGCAAATGCTCAGCACAAGGGCCTCCCTATCATGGTAAGGTTTCATCATGTTAACATGGTACAATTTGTGCCCCTGCTGTCTGCCTAGCAGTTCCACCATGTAGTTAACATCACTTACCTTTCTTACCACCTTGTAGGGTCCCTCCCAAGCTGCTTGTAGCTTGTTGTGTCTGACAGGAATGAGAACCATTAGCTGATTCCCCACAGCATACTCTCTAGCTTGAGCATTCCTGTCATACCACACCTTTTTATGTTGTTGGGCTTCTGCCAGGTTCTCCTGGGGCAAGCCCATGAGTTCCCTGAGCCTTGTTCTGAGGTTTAGGATGTATGCCACAACAGACTCTTTTTGAGACTCGCACTCACCTTCCCACTCATCCCGAATTAAATCTAGATGTCCCCTCACCCTATGCCCATACAGCAACTCAAAGGGTGAAAAACCTGTGGATTCCCTGGGAACCTCTCTGTAAGCAAACAACAGATGGGGCAAATATTTGTCCTACTCCATCTTAAACTGATCTGCAAATGCCTGTAGCCTGGACTTGATTGTAGACTTTAACCTCTCAACAAGACCCTTAGTCTGAGGATGGTAGGGAGTGGTCTTCATGTGCTTTACCCCACATGATGTCCACAGACAAGCCAGCAGGTCTGACATGAAATTAGCACCTCTGTCACCCAGTATTTCTTTTGGGAAACCTACCCTGCTGAAAATCTCTAACAAAGCATTTGCCACCTTCTCAGCCTCAATGGAGGACAAAGCCACTGCCTCCGGGTGTCATGTAGGATAATCCACTACCACTAGGATATACTTTTTCCCTGTGGAACTTGGGTTACTCAGAAGACCCACAATATCCATAGCTACCCTCTGAAATGGCTCCTCAATCACAGGCAAAGGCATCAAAGGAGCTCTCACCTTGTCTCCTGCCTTGCCTACCTTTTGGCACTGCTCACAGGTCCTGCAGTACCCTGTTGCATCTCTGGAAATTCCAGGCCAATAGAAGTTCTGCATAATATGCCTCTTTGTATATTTTATGCCCATATGACCTGCAAAGGGAATATCATGGGCTATGGCTAGAAGTGCCAGATGGTAGGCTCTAGGCACTACCAACTGCTGTACTCTCTCACCTTCTAACCCTCCCTCAGGGGTTCACTCTCTGTATAGTAACCCTTTGTTCCAGTATACAGATTCCCCTTTGATTGAGAATCAGGTGCCTCATTAGCTACCTGCCTCAGGTCTTGCAATGTAGGATCTGAGAGCTGAGCCTGTCTCAACTCTCTCCTTGTAACCCTTCCCAGCTCCCCTTCTACAGGAAGTCTGGCATCCTCAGACAGTGGTGCCTCATTGTCAGCCTGGGTACTACTACTCACCTCTACCTTTGCAGTTACTCTGTCCAAGGGACCATCAGTACCTACAAGCAGCTGAGGCTCACATTCAGTCTCACTGCTACTGCATAGCTTCTTCCCTGAAACAACCACCTCACCAGTCCTAGCTGCAAGTATGCAGTCTGTCTGGGTCTCCCCCAGGCTACCAGACCCACATGCTTGTCTCATAGCCGTAATGCATGTAACTGCATAAGCGGTACTGCTTCATCCAAATCCTTCCCTATCAGGACATCTGCAGGATAGTAGTTTAGTACCCCTGTTGTCTCAAGACAACCCACTATTGGCATTTTGTCTGTCCCACTTACTGGCTCCCTCACCTTCTGTTCCCCACCTTGCCTCCGTGGACATCTGTATGCCACATGGCCCCACTGTTTGCATTCAAAACATCTAACCCTAGCTCCTGGATGTGTACCTGGACTAGTGGCTTCCCCTGCTACTGGTAGATTCTGTTGGGGCAATCTGTGCTGCCCACCATGGGTTCCTTTAGACCCATGAGCAGTACTGGGGGCCCCCTTCCTGTGCAGGGCTGCCCTGTTTGCCAGGTACAGGTCTCCCTTCTCCCCAACTCATCTGAAGTAGCACATTGTCTGTCAGCTAACCAGATCCTCATGTCCTCAGGCAAAGTGCTAAGGGCTTGTTCCCTCACCAAAAGGTCTGCCAGCCCTTCAAAAGTGGTAACCTGACATCCACTCACCCACCTATGGAAATAAGTGCTCAATTCAGCAACATATTCACACACACTTTCATCTGCCTTGCGTCTGTGCTCACGAAAATTTTTCCTATACATTTCAGGTGTTAGCTTATAGTTCTAAAAGACATTTCTTAACAGCAGTATAATCAGAACATGCAACGTCAGACATTTTGGACAGAACAGTTACAGCTTTACCATGCCTCTCAAATATTTGAATGAAACTATCAAAATTATCCTCCTCTTTAAACTTTGGAAGAAATTTACTGACCTTTTGTGCTTCTGGGTTCCAGTTACTCCCTTCCCCATTACCTCCATGACTCTGGCGATGAGTCAGCATCTCCTTCTCATGCTGCCTCTGCCTCTCTTGTTCCTCAGCTTGCAGACGTAACAGTTTCTCATTCTCCTCAGCCTGCAAACATCGCAGTGTCTCATTTGCTTCTAATTCCACACGCCTGGCCTCCAACTCAAGTCTCTTTAGCTCCAGCTGGATTTTTAAGTCCACTGCAGAAAGGCTGAGCTGTCCATTCTCTGAGGGAATTATATCTCCACTGCCAGTCTGATTGTCCTCCTGGTTGCTGTTTTCTGATGCAGCTGTAACCAAGGCTGCAATCAGGTCTGCCTTAGTCAAGTTTCCATGCACCAGTCCCCTAGCCTGGCAAATCTCCACCAGCTGACTCCTTGTCAGCTTTTCATACTCCTCTGCTGACATGCTGCCTGCTCACCCTGACTAACTAAGCTAACAAAAGAAATAAAACAATTATGATCTGAACTCTGAGTATTCACTGCATGGCTTTTTCAAGAGTACAAAAACACCTTCAAAGCTCACTGTACACAAGCTACAGGATTCACTCTACCCACACCACTACACACCAATTAGTATTTGCCATCTAATTAATATGTGATGTGGATATCCGACTGGTGCCAAACACAAATGTGAGGAAATCCCACCACTGCCACCAATTAATATGTGATGCCTGTGCCCTGGCCCAGCAATCAAGGAGCCTCAATACTCACCACTAACACCAGAGAGGGTGTCTCATATATGAGGAAAGGATAACAAATACACACAGTAAAGTGCAATTTCCCTTAAGAGCACATAGAGATCACAGTCAGTCCGGGGCTGGTTGGTCCCTTGCTCCCGAGGTCCCCAATAAGACTCCTCACTGGCACAGCTATAGGGTCCAGATCTCAGCCTAGCTGGGCAAGCTAAAATCTCCAGCACCCTCTCTGTCGAAATAGTGCTTTGTGTCCCTGCCCAAGTAGCTGACACACACACACACTTTAAGAATTTACACAACCACACAGGCACTTCTGGGGAAGGCTGGCACAGGTCCTCCAGCTGTGCCCCTTTTACCAAGACTATACAGTAGTACCCTGCCACCACCCAGCTAACGAGCTAATAATTATCAGCTACTCAAAGGCCCTTAAAAGAGTGTTCAATTATTACTGTGCAATATTATTATCCAATTGGTAGTATGACTAAACAGTCTCAAGGCTTATTAGAGTGACTTGGTACAGGATCCTTATATACATGCAATGTACTCTTAGAGCTTAACTTATCTCTATACAAACCAGCCACAGTTAAAAGGTTTTAAAATATTTAATAATAAATAATTAAAACCACAAGACAATACTTTCTACTACACAGTCAGTGCTAGTCAAGAGTTCAGAGATCACAGAATCCCAGTTCATCTTAGGCAGAGCCCCTCACTGTCTCTCTTCAAGAGAAATCTTGACGAGTGGATGGGAGATCGTAGGTTTACCCCAGGGGTCATCTCTGTGTCACTACTAGACAGAGCCACAGTATTCTAAATCTATTCTGTACACTTTTGTACCATTACATGGGGTGGCGAAAGCCACATCACTATGGCTAGGCTTATAAATGCCCCAGGGCAGATAGCCTAGTACCAAACTATGAAACATAGAAATACTTAAAATAATTCAGTAGTACAGTCCTGACATAACAGAAAAAACACTTAGTCTAATCTTTCTAGATCTAGCTATCTCTAAAAGAAAACACAAGTCTAAGATAACTTACATGTGAGCAAGAGGCAGTGCTGTGAGTTGGATGATCAAGACATAGATGCTTAATGCTTTCTGATTCTCTCTGTATAAATTGCTATTGCAGTTCTGACAAACATCACATCATTCTTTTTCACTTTCCTGGAGTTCCCAGGCTACACATTAACTGCATTTACATTCTTAACATCTCCCTTTTGTTATCCTGTAGCTGGTCAGGAACAGAGCAATAAAAATACATTTGCATGTTTAAATCTAGCAATTTAACTCTCGGTTAAAACAATAGAAAGAATTTCTTCATCTAGACTTTTCGGCACCACTGTCTACTTCAAAGGGTCACCACATGCTTTACTTTGGGCAGTAGAGTGCCCTGTTGTCACATTTATTTCCAGTTCCTCATGTAACAGTATTTCTTTACATTTAAGACAACAAGCCTGTAGTTTACATTCATATGTACAAATTACAGAATTGCCTGCAAAATTCTATCTGGCTAGGCTGGCAGCCTTCACCCTTCTCTACCAGTCTTCACAATTAGTATGAGGACCATTACAAACCTTGCCACTAACCAATATCCAGAAGTTCTGTCTTTCTGTATTTAGCCAGATTCTACCTAAAATTAATACTAAATTGTTAATTACACAACATGTTATGATTTGCTGCTTGGATCTATAATAAAAGAAACCTGGGTCTTCCCAGGGAGTCTGGTTTCATCATTAGAGAAACACTGTGTTGGAGGAAACCACTGTTTTCTAGGTAAAAGCAAGACTTTATGAATTAATATCATTGTAGAATGCTGGAGTCTATGAATCCCCTCCTCAAAAAACAAAACTCTCCTACTAGTTATCATCTACTTTCCAGCTTCTTCTTCTCTTAACAAGTTCAAATCCCTCATTCTTAACATCACATCAGCCTTTCCCAAACATAACAGTCTCACCATTCTCTGTGACTGTAACGTTCATTTCCTTGGTCCCCACTCCAACAAAATGTCTAAATTCCTTACTGATCGTGTTCTCAAAGAAGACTACAAACCTACATTCACCAAATAATTGGCGCTTTGTAACGAATTTTCCTAGTGTGAGCATCACTGTTTCACAATGAAGAAGGCCAAGCTCTGCTCATTAAACACATAGCTGATCTCTTACTAGACTATCTGTCATTCAAACTTAATGACATCAAGATACCCTTACTCTTATTTCTGCCAAAGTTATTCCCTATTTCCCATCATATAACCTCAGAAATTCTTCACAATCATATCAGATCTGCAAACACCCAAAACAAAATTTCACAGCACCAACCATGGCTTATTTCTTCTAGCTGTTAAAATCTGGTACGCTTCCCTTTCCAGCTTAAAGGAGCTCTCTTCCTTTGAAAAATTAAACCCCAGTTCAAAGCCTACCTTACTAACCAAAGCCAATCACATTGAGTCTTATCAAGCCACATCACATAACCAGTCCAATATGGTCAACAAGCTGTCTTTATGAAAATCTAACTCTCCAATCACTCCACTGTAGATCAAATGCATCTTGTAAATATGTGTATAGCCCTCCTCTTCTTAACCTCTCATATCTCTTTTATACACCTGCGCTGTTTAACACCTGACACATCTACTACTTTGTTGGTAATAAGTTCAATATGACATATGATTGTACTGAATAACTGTACCTGAATATTGTAGCACTGTAAATTTATTTATTTATATGTAATTCTTATACTGCTTGTCAGTGTGTCTGATTGTACCCTAGACTGGGTTTGAATTCATCAAATTTATCAATGGTCCACCCTGTTAACAAGCAAATAGTAAATAAATAAGTAAATAAACATGCTAATCACTGAACCAACTAGTCTCATCCAACATTCCAACCATCATTCCTTCTAAATCTTGTGATTGCTAACAACCCACAAACATTTCAAATATAACCATACAGCTATCCTTTTTAAGTGACCACTGCCCCATTATCTTCCAAAATAACAACCAGCCTCCCACATTACTTCCTAAAATGCTATATTTTAGAACATAATCCACCAGTAATATTAATAAGCTAAAATCTCACACCTCTACTATGGAATGGCTCCCCATACACTTCTCTCAAAACTTGTTGACATTGCAGCTGACCCTCACCCAAACTCTTCAGCTTGTAGAAAAATTATTTACCCTAAGTAAAAACTGCTTAAACACAACAAAATAACTGGCTCTCAAAGAAACCCATACAACTTCTCAAATTAAGAAACAAGTCATAGCACAACTGGAAAAAGAAACCACCTTAGAAAGAGAGAAAAACGTTTTTACACTTCAGAACCTGTCCAACCATGTCACATATTGGCATAAAGCCAACCATCTTAATAACAAGCAACTCTGTATTCTAGAGAAATCTAAACACTTTTGGAATGAAGGTAACCTTCTAAATGAATGTAAATCCCCCAGTAACATATCTCCTGATACAATCCAGTGCACATGAGGCCTTTAGACTTCCTTAAAGAGTTCACCAACCTCTCTCAAATTTTCTCAGACAAAACTTCTCCCCTCCCAATCATATTCTCTATCATATTCCTCTTTTTCAAACAAACAAACCAAAGACTTTGAAAAATGATTTGATTAAATTCCCAAAGGTGCCCCACCCCCAATCGGATAACATTTACTTCTGATTCATATATTAATGCAAATAATTGTCTTATCATTCCTCTGCTTCACATCCAAAACACTTTGTTTAACTAAAAATACTGAACTTCATATATCTGGAACACAGCATTAGTCAAACTGCTTCTCAAAGTAACCAAAGTTGGCAATGCATCCTAATTTAGGCACATCTTCATTCTTGGTACCATTGGTAAAATTATGCAAGCAATTATCCAATGCAGCTGACTAAATACATCCAACAATTCTATCTCTTCTCCTTAGAGCAACTTGGCTTTTGCATGAAATGTATCATGACTACCATAAAGAGACTTACTGATGAATGATATCTTACTCAACATGGATGAAGGCAACTGTCAGGCACTGCCCTCATAGAGCTCATAAAAACCCTTGATATCATCAGCTACTTTCTTTTTCTACGTAACTTAATCAACATTGGTATAACCCTTAAGCTTCCACGTAGTTCAGAGACTTCTTATCCAAAAGGATCTTCAGAGTCAAAACAGGCTCTTCCTTATCATTAGAAGTTCCATTATGCAAAGGTGTTCCACAATGATCCATACATACCCATGCTGTATTTCTCTACCTTTATTAACAATCATCCTTATGACCTACCTTATATGCCCCTGATTTTATACTCTGATTGTACGGTAAATCCTAATCCCAGTCCTTCTCACTATGTTATTCAGAACTAAATTCAAAATTACCTACACTTTCTTAACAAGAGGTGAAACAAACACAAACTATTACTTACCCCACCAGAAATACTAGAAATATGCTTTTGATACCCATCAGAATCATAGGATCATAGAAGAATACTAGGCTAATGATCCTAAAGGTTCTTAATAAGCCTAGACATGCTTCCTAGAAGTATAGGACAGATTTTAGTCCCTTAGGTTGTGTGCAGGATATATATATATATATATATATATATATATATATATATATATATATATATATATATATATATATATATATATATATATATATATACACATACATAATTTGACCAGCATCTACAAACGTCCTTTCTCTAATAAAGACATAGCTACCAGTGGTGGATCCAGGAATTTACAAAAGGGGGGGGGCACAGTCTACTGAGTTGGTAGATGGGAGTGGGAAAGTGAAACACTAAGTTTGGTGGTTGTGGAAAGATTACCTTAAGTAGCTCGGACATCATGTGTGGAAGGACAGCAGTATGTATGCAGTTGTAGATGATTTTGCTGTGGCTGTGGTAGTAGAAACAGAAGAGACCAGTTGGCATAATGGTTAAGGTCTTTGCCTCCCATGCACCAGGTGCAAGGGTTGATCCTGACCTCTGACCAATGTCAGTTTGCATGTTCTCCCTGTTTCTTTGTGGAGTTTACCCCACCTCTAAAAAGCATGCTGAGTTTTTCCATCTCAAAACACTTACCAACAAATGGAGCTGTGGGCAGCAGCACAGACTACATGGTGCCCTATAGGGGAAGAGTTGTACAGACCAACTGCTTTGGGCATCTACTGTGGTGCGCAGTACCCTCAAAATAGGAGAATATGAATCACAGAATGTGCGCATTGGCAGAGCTAGCCACTTCACAGTGTAAAATATGGCTCTAGGTGATTCGGTCATGGTGTAGAGCACATACATCTAGAGATAGCACAAGTATTTTCAATGCATACCTGGAACAGAAGACAAGTGCTCTGGCTTTTATCATTTACCCTTATAGTCAACTTGTTTACATGAAAACATAAGTATGAAATGTTCAGCTACCTCAGCTGCAGACTCCTCAACACACATTGAACATTCATTTGCTAATGGAACACTTTTAATTTCATTCAGTGTTCTCTTATTTACTTGCAAAAAAAATGTATTAGATTTGGTTAAGTGCCTTAATCCAGACATTCAGCTATGCAAAAGTAACAGAAAACATATCAACTCTACATATATTATAATTTGTGCACTTTCACACACCATCCCAACCTCAAAAACCCAAGATTACAGCTTATTAACTTAAACATGCTTTTATCCAGCCTTTACTTTCTCTCTACATTCAAATGCCTAAATTTTTAAAACTAAAAAATAAGGAAAATGGCACTTGTTTACTTTAGTATCTTTATCACATACAACAATATCTGACTGACTGATAATTTTATGATCTTCTTATGTAAACAAGGCAAGTTCCTCACCTCTGTGTGATTCATAATTGCTTTTTTATATATTTCGCCACTGTGCACTATTGCCTTATAACAAGTGACCTACTACCTTTTCCATTTACTTTGCAATTCACAAAGATGCTTGTTGTATTCTAGATTTGCTGTATCCTGTTAGTAAACTATTTATCTTGGCCACACTAAAACCACGTGTCCAGTGGCACTTGCTGGCCATGAAGACTATATGTATAACATATACAAAAAATGCAACAGTTTAATTTTGCCGAGAAAGAAAATCTTGATAGCTTTACAGTAGACAGGAATACAGTATGGGTTTTAGTGAGTTTGTATAGCCCATAGAGAAATGCTAGGAGAGATGAGTGGTCTCTCTATATCTGTGGACACCAGGGTATAGCCTTCACCATTTGCCATGGTGATCTTCTAGAAACAAATTAATGATGCACTTGGTGTTTGTCAGGCTTCTGTTGGAAAGTCAGGAGCAGTTTATTTAGCTGCCTGTTTTGCCTCAGGATAGAACCTAAACCCTGAAAGCCTTGAACAAGATGACACATTTTCCTGAGGAATTTGGTGTAACAGGCTGCACACGTAGCCATTAAGGCCCCATCTGACTGATAGTGGAGGGGTTACTGAAACAGCAGGGGCTAACATTCCATCAACTGCTAGGTAGTGTGTGATGCACAGAAGCTTTTATGACCCTTGAAAATACTAACATCTGTAACATCATTGAAACATGGTTTCAGTGCAATGCTAACTCCCCCTTCCTAGCAGGATTTAATACATAACACTCATTCTTACTCCCTTACCTGTGTGAGTGTGTGTGTGTGTGTGTGTGTGTGTGTGTGTGTGTGTGTGTGTGTGTGTGTGTGTGTGTGTGTGATACAGTAATACAAGTTAACACCTTTATTAAATCATCACTTCAGACGTAGGCACACATACATACATTAAAAAAAGAAAACTTATTTTTTTCATTTATATACATTATATATTAAATCTATGTTTTGTTTCTTTGCAACAACTCTCATTTAATCCAGCATGACATAAATTGCTCATTTCCTGCCTTCCTTAAAACCTTACTCTTTCTCCTGAACATATTTTTTGCATGTATTCATGTATTGTTTCCGCAATTCCAAGTATTTATATGTACTTTGTTCCTTCCCTCTTCTAAAGATCCCACTTTTAGTACTTTAATCTCTTTCACAATATTCAGTACTTTAAAATACAGTTAGTTTAGATTCTGATTTCCATTTTCTAGTTATTGCTATTTTTGGCAGTTGATAGAATTAAACTTAATAAGGCTTTACTATGTCTAGACAATTTGGATCCTGTGTCCCAGCTCAAAAGAATCATCTCCTTAGTTACAGCCATTTGGTGCCCCCCAATATTTATGACAACAGCATTCTCTGGTGAATTTTTAAAATCTGCAAGCTCAATACACTGCCAAAAAACATGTTCCCATTTAACGTTTTCTTCCTCATAACATCTTCAGCATTTGATATCTTAACAACCGTGCAGAATATTATATTCATAAAGTTGCAGAATATATTCTAATAAATAAGGATTAGGAGATGTCCGCTATTGCATTTTTCCTTTACTTCATCTTAATCTTTAACTAAGCCCCCTCCATAGCTTTTAACCTACTAGCACAGAAAATCTGGACAAAGCCTAAAATAATGGGAGGACAACACCCCCCCCCCCCAAATAGGGACACGTTTTAAACATTGCTCTTATAAACTTAGAAAGTTGTTAGAATAAAAGACCCTACAATTTGTGAATGATGTCAAACTCAAATGTTTGTTATTATTCCAGTCCCTTTTCATACTTCCTCTAAGGCACATTTGATGCCAGTTTAAACCCGTTACTAAATTTCTTTCCTTGCTCATTATTTTTGTTCAGTCCATCAGTAGATTAAAAGGTTGAAGGACTCTGGCTTCACTGAAGAGCATTTAGAACCCGACCTCTGAATTAATTTAATTCTTTCTCCTACTGTTATTACAGCACAGACGCCGACAGAATATGAGAATGTGAATTAATAGGCTTTGCTGTATTCTGGACTTTTGGAAAGGTCCTGTGTTGCCCATTTCCTTTCTTGGATAAAGGGAGGTTTCTTTGTTCACCAGTGGCAGTGGGGAGCTTAGAGCAGCCTATCTATCCCTGGAGGAGTGTTCCCAGCACAAGAATCTGGTAGTCTATTGGCCGTTTTGGGCCAATTTGTAGCTCTTTCAAGTCCACTGCATAAAACCCGCTTTGGCACGGCTTTGTGCGATTTTGCGCATAGCGCAGCATTGGGCAGCTCTACTTAATTGGGTTTAAACCATTCTCGGCTCCACAAAGTCTACTCTTCACTTTTTCTCTTAGAACTGATCTAGTTCTCATAATAAACACCCTATTCCTACTCTAAAGCCTGGCACTTGCTCAGTAAAGCAATTATATAAGTCAGCACTAAAGAATTAAAAGCACTACACCATCACAAACTCCCCTTGAGTACCTTGTTCCCCATTGGCCCTTTTTTTCAATTATAAAGGAATTCCCAATACTATTCTAGCATGTTCAAAGGTCAGTTGTCAAAATCCTCTCTGGTCCAGCTGGTGAATCTGGGAATCTTGAGGCAATGTTACAACTGCCTCATGTACACAGACAACCCTCTCCTCCTCCCAACAAATTCCAACACATGTGAGAGATGCAACCATATAGCCAAACTGGAGGCTAAGCTCTCTCAACTCAGTACTGGCATAACCAGTTAGGAGGAGAAGGAAACCACACTCACTACAATTCCAGTCTCACATAGACCTACCACGACAGCAAACCAAACACATAAACACACAAAAACATACTCGGAGGCTCTAAATAAAAATCTGCCTAAGCAGCAGATACCTCCAAAGCAGACACCCAAGCAACCGCTACCCCAAAACAAAACACATAGCTCACAAAGCCAGAGTGCTGAACAGTCACAGCCCTTAAGGCTAAACAACACACCTGATACACTTGTAATAGGTGACTCTATCGTCAGGCACACTGACATCCCGCTCACCAGGCTGAACAAGGAGAAGGTCACGGTGAGTTGCCTGTTGGGCGCTAGGATCCGCCACATAACACAAGCACTCAGGTCACTCCAAGGCAAGTACAAATATGACTCAGTCATTGTCCATGCTGGTGTGAATGACCTGAGATGTACCTCCCTGGACTACATGAAAAGAGACATAGAGGGGCTCTCTGAGCATGTAGCCCAGGCCGGTATGACCCTGACCTTGAGTAGCATCTTACCCTCACCAACAATGATGCCACAATATGAAGACAAGATGATCAATTTCAAAAATTGGCTTAAGTATTGGTGTCATTCAAAGGGGATCCAATGCCTGTCAGCCTGGGATGACATGCTCGACAAGCCACAATGCTTCGCTAGGGACGGCTTGCACCTGTCACCCCTGGGCTTTCAGATATTGGCAAAGGCTCTTGCCACCCCCATAGTGCCTTTTTTAGGCAAGGCTCAAAAGACAAACCCACCTCCATAGGTATCACAAGGGATAAGAAACTAAGAGTAATGCTACTCAACGCCAGAAGTCTAAACCTCAAGATGCACACACTCGAAACTCTCCTTAGCATGTAGAACATTGATATCTGTGCAGTAACAGAAATCTGGTTCAAGGCTCCCGAGAGCACCCCAGCACTACCAGATTATACCTCATACCATGCTTTTCGGCCCCAAAACTTGGACCAAACCACAAAAGGAGGGGGAGTATCAATATTCGTCAAAGATACCCACACCTCCAGGTTGGTGGCACAGCATGAAGCATCAGAGGCTATCCATGTGCAACTAACAGTGGGTAAAACTGCCTTACAGTTTATAGCCTGCTACAGACCACCCTCCCAAACCCAGGAACCCCACTCGGCCTTCCTGAGAACACTGGAAAATATGAAGGTCTCTCCAAACACCATTATATTGGGTGACTTCAACTACCCAAACATAGACTGGGAACATTACTCTAACTTCAACACCCTAGCCCAAAGGTTCCTAGAATGTATAAACTCAAATGCTATGGAACATACTGGACCTGATCATCACCAACATGGGGGCTGTATGCTCCAGACCAGAAGTGTATCCCTCACTGGTAAGATCAGACCATAAACTAATCTCACTGGATATTCACATGCCGACCCCACCCCCTGCCCAGAAAACCACAGTGAAAAACTTCTCTAAAGCAAATTTCACACTCCTCAAAACCGAGGTGGAATCCTTCAAAGCCCCTGGGCCTGTGGAAAATATGGTCCAGACCGGGGAATCCTTTATAATCGCATTCTATGAACACCTTCAGGAATGCATGGATCATGCAATCCCAAATAAAACCAAGACCCAATCCTCCAAAGGCAGGCATCCTGTCTGGTGGACCCAAGCCATAAACAAACTATACAATAGAAGGAAGAAGCTACTACATGATAGAGCAAAATCCCAAAAAGGGAAGGCATCTCTGATCAGTATTAGCAAAAAACTATGGGCACTCATAAAATCGTCTAAGGCCAGCTTCGAGAGAAAAATTGCACAGGACACTAAGGATAATCACAAGGCTTTCTTTAGTTATGTTAGGAACCTGGGTGAGAATTTTCAGATATGCTCAGAATTAGTCCAAAATGACAAAAAATACACTGAACCCACAGACATTGCCAACATCCTAGCTGACAGGTTCAGCGCAAGCTTCTCCCCCCCTCCCCACCAAAAGAGCAAATATCTATACCAGCAGAGCGCTGCCCCCCTGACATCTCAGATGCTCAGGTAAGAGCCGCCCTCTCCAAAGCAAAAAACACAGCATCAATGGGACCAGACGGTGTCCCGGGCTGCGTCCTACATGAACTCCAAGAAGAGCTAAACCCAAACATAAAACTACTGTTCAATCTCAGCCTTACTACAGGATATGTACCCAAAGAGTGGCGTACAGCAACAGTGGTCCCTCTCCACAAAGGTGGTGCCTCAACGGATCCTGGAAACTATCGCCCCATAAGCTTGACTAGCTTGGTCTGCAACGCTATGGAAAGGATCATCATGGACCTCATAAATAAAGATATTGGGGACCTACAGACACAGGATCCTACCCAGTTCGGCTTTGTTAAGGGCAGATCCTGCCTCTTAAACCTTGTTGATTTCTTTGAAACAGTCACCAAGGCCATTGGCGAGGGGAAGGTGGTCCACACAGCCTACCTGGACCTTGCAAAAGCCTTCGATACAATACCCCACTCGGGCATTATAGATAAGCTCACCAGCTTAAATATAAACCCATATGTCACTAGATGGGTTGCAAACTGGCTCAAGGACAGAACCCATATGGTTAGAATTGCTGGATCCATGTCAGACTCCAAACCAGTTACAAGTGGCATCCCACAAGGCTCAGTCCTGGGACCTCTCTTGTTCGGTATATATTTCTCGGAGGTACAGGCCAACACGGAAGGACTGTGGCTGACCAAGTTCACAGATGACTGCAAACTAGGTGCCATAATCAACTCTCCAGCTGACACAAGCATCCTACAAAAGGGCCTCATAGAAACAGACAACTGGTGCCAGAGCCATGGCCTCAAGCTAAATGCCAAAAAGTGTATAGTCATCCCCTTTGGCAAAAACAAAGTGCCCATAAATTACCACATAGGTGGTAATCCATTAAGTACGGAAGAAGTAATTAGGGACCTGGGGACCCAAGTTGATAGCAATCTCTCATTTGAAAACCACATGGCCAAAGTGGTTAGAAAAACATTTTATATAGCCCACCTAATCATGAAGAGATTCACATCTAGGTCAGGGGAGGTCATCGTGCCTTTTTACTCATCCCTCATCAGGCCCATAATTGAGTACAATGCCCCTTTTGGGATGTACCTTACCAGACACCTGCAGCAACTGGAAAGACCCCAAAAGTACCTCACCAAGAGGATCAAAGGGCTCAAACAGATGCTATATGCTGCCCAGTTAAAAAAACTCCAGCTCTACTCAGTGGCATACCGCCTGCTCAGAGGCGATCTGTGCCTGACGTATAAAGCCATGTCCAACCTGGAATTAATGGACATGCTGCACCTCAGAAAATCCAAATCCCATCAAGCTACACGCTCGAGAGACTTGAACCTCAGCACTGAAATAAATAGGACATGCTGGAGGGACAGATTCATAACCCAGAGGCTCCCTTCACTCTGGAATAAAATCCCAGTCCAGGTTAGGCAGAGTCCCTCATTGACTGTCTTCAAGAGGAATCTTGATGAGTGGATGGGAGATTGCAGGTTTACCCCGGGTATCACTTCTGTGTCACTGTTAGACAGAGGCACAGTATACTAACCTCGAAAAAGGGCATAGCAAAATTCATTTAAAATGGGTGGCGAAAGCCAAACACACTCTGGCTAGGCTTATAAATGCCCCAGGGCAGATAGCCTAGTATGAACCTATAAACTTATAATAGGTTTCCTAAAGTAAAAGAAGTTTGTAACTCAAATTATTGTCATTATTTATTAATTGTAATCCACCACCTTTTCTCTAAAAGTCAACAGTTTTGGGAGGATTAAGAGGGACAGAGATAAAAATGAAGTCAAAATCAAAGACGTCCCCATAAGTCAAGAACAGCTGAGATGTATAATAGCAACATTCCTTCAAAATAGGGACAGTTAAGAGATCTGTGACAAGTTACCATCACACCTTCAAGACAAACAGTAATATCAAATGTAGTAGTGATCATTGTCAAGTGTAACTTTTCCATCTTCCTTTAGCCACTCTATTCAGTTTAGATGCGAGGAATAAAATACACACAATTCAGTCACGTGTATAAAATGCTTCTTCCTGAAATGTGACCTGTTGGAGGTTCACACCACTTTTTAAACCATACCTCCACCACTTGTTCCGACCTAAATTTCTACAAAGCGCTGTAGTAAGGACCTGAACTAACAAAAAGAAAATGATTCTGGATTCAAAGATGGCTGCCGTTCTGTAAACACTGCTAGTCTACAGCTCTCCAAATACTCAGAAGAAAACTTAACCCAGAGGTTATATCACGACGTATTTAACAACAATTTGATGAAATAACAACTCTAACTACAGTCCTGAATCAGAGGAAGGGTGAATATACCTGAAAAAACAACAACTCTTTCAGGATTACAACTGATCACCTGAACCTCAAGAAAGTCTCAAACAAAGGAACTGTGTGCTTAGAACTATCTGATCAAATACACATAAAAATAACAGGATCCTGCACTGCTGTATAAAGTCAAAAGAAGACAAAAACATGAATACACTACAAAAACTAAATTGTCAGAACTTTTATCACCCGAGAAAGCCCTAACCTTGAAAAGACAGAAGATTTTAAAACAACACGAGCCTTTAAAGCCAGGGAATAAAAGTAAACCAGAACAACTAGCAAACATGGAGGATATTAAAACAGCTTTACTTCCTATCCATGAAGCTATAAAAGATCTGGCTAATCAAGGTCAATCCTTTGGAACCTCCTGCAGTCAAATATTGGAAAGAATGGATAAATCTGAAGAGAGAATATCAGAAAATGAAGATAAAATAGCCATGCTTGACAAAAAAGCTGTCCTACATGAAGCAGATATTCAATCTATGCAAGCTAAAATTGTTGATCTGGAGGCTAGATCCAAAAGAAATAATATTATCATCAGAGGAATACTGGAAAATATACAGTACAATGATTTAATCCCATCTATCATGCTAATTCTTCCAAGTCTATTCACTGACTCGAACACTGCACAACAAATAACAACAGAGAGAGCTCACAGAGTCCTGAGAGAATCTTATACATCTAATATACCAACAGCTGTTTATGTAAAAATTCTCAACTTTCAGGATGTTAATAAAATACTATTAACTGTTAAGAAAAATGGAGGTTTTATTATGTGGAACAATAACAAAATTGCTCTGGCCCAAGACTTGCCCCTACAAATTAGGCAAGCCAGACAACTATTGTCTCCTTACTGCAAGTTTTTAATTGAAAAACAAATAAAATTTCAGATGAAGTACCCCAATACACTTATATTCTTGGTTGATGGATCTAAATATGCAGTCACAACAAAAAAAGAAGCTATGTCTACGTTTATGGAAGGTTTTAAAAGCTTACCTGCCTCTGAGAAATAGTTTTAACTTCCGAAGGGACTGACATGCCCCACGAGGTCGGATTTACCATCTACAACATGGCGAGGTCTTATTTTTGTGTTATCTGCTATAGTTCCTGAGCTAGGCCATTTTTAGGCCAGATATCTCCCTGGATTTTGGCTTCTCGGCTCGAGAGAAGCTTTACCAAAAGTTTATTGCCTTCAGGTCGTCCATTTTTCCCACGAGGTGAGACGAAATGACTTTACTGCTTCAGGAAGTCTTATTTCGATGTGACACACCCGGAAGTCCATGCGCTTGATGAGTCCCCCTTCGCAAAGCTAGTAATTAGCTTAATACTTCGGAAACCAAACAAACTGTCTTCAAGCCGTGTAAAGACAAAATTAATGTTAAATAAAGGTGTATTATGTAAGAATTATAATATTTGCACCCTCAGTAATGACACAAACATGTTTACCTCACCTTAAACACTAAGCAAGCTGATTAAGCTGATTGAAATTGAAAATGACATACTTAAATTGTTTTCGCCATGTATGAGAAAGGAATGGTTAACACATTACTGTTCAGGGAACTATTTAAGTTGAATGTTGTAAAAGGCATCTTTACAATATTTATAAATGAGATCACATCCCTAGGTTATATAAATAAATATACTCAATGTTTCTTATATAGAATTCATTTAAGTAACCATTCTACCCTATTGCAGGCTCACATATACTAACAACATGAACGTTACTAAATAATAACAAGACAGATGCTAGGTGAAACAAACTGAAAATGCATAATATTATTTTTTTTTTTGTTGATGTATTACTTCATTCTCTGTGTTTGTTATATGTTATTTTATTATAAGTAACAAATGTTTGCAAAGGATACAGTGGCATGGTTTACCAACTAAGCTTTCTCATGGTATGAGGTATTTAGTTTAAAAGACCATATGTTTAAATAATTATGTGTTTTCTGGATCTTTTTTACCCCGTTAGTAAGTATGTATATTCAAATATTTTGGTAACATTCTTGAGAGAATGTATATGACAGTAAGTAGATATTACTCAGTTCTACAAATTTAAAACCTTTCGTATCTAATGGTCTAACTAAAACTCATGTGTCACCTTTTGGTTAACTTTGGATTAGTTTTAAATAAGCAGATATCAAATATTTTTAGCTATTAGATGACTTAATTACCTGACTCTGTGATTATATTGTATCTAGGTCTGAATGGCTAAAAGTTACATTTTTTTTTTCTTCCCCTTCAGGATTTAGTAAGCTATTACTAGTGTGAATACGTGATGGTTAACGTAACAAAATTTGATGATAATGTTTTACATTTGCTTCTAGAGTAAAGGACAATTATACACACAAAGGAGTATTCACTAGTTCGATATATATTATGTTCTATGATTACAGTTCTTGTTTTAATTTGAGATAATATACTTAGTAATATCGTAAAATATTAATACTAATAAGTAGTGGGGAGCTACATTCGAGACTAATAGTAATGTTTATATATCTGTTTATTTTGTTTCTTTGACTGACTTATTTAATTCAACATAATAAGTAGAGATGTAGACGACAAGTAGTGTTCGGTAGGGAATGAGTAGGGTAAGCTTTGTAGTAGTAGTTGTAGACTATATAGGTCCATTTTATTTCACCTATCTTTTATACACTAACTTTGATGATAAGCATATATCAACGATACAATTTCACATAATCTTGAACTATCTTAAGGACCTGTTTACTTTTTATTCAAGTTGCCACAAAATGTGGTCTAGAATAGACTTCTTTCTAATCTCGGAAGCACTGATTAACCTGATCCCTCAGTATCTATTCATGCTCATTACCTATCAGATCATTCTAAAGTTACATTATCTTTTGACAACGACTATAGAAACATTTTAGCACAGAAGGGTTATAATTGGTCTTTAAATCCAAACTTATTACACAAAAGAGAAATAATCCAGGAAATTCAGGATATTCTCAAATCCTTACTAGTCAAGATAGGTGAACATCAACATATACCTGATATTGAATGGGCGGCAACTAAAGCACAGATAAGAGGTATCTTCATTCAAAAAGCCTCTTATTATAAAAAAATCCAACTCAGAGAAGAACAAACTCTAGAGTCGAAAATCAAAACACTAGATCAAAAACTAATGCAGAATTATAACTTACAAACAGAAACAGAGTTGTTAAAATGTCAGAAAGACCTCTTTCTGATCCAAAATAATAGATTATCATTTCATGAGATGAAAATACTGGCAAGATATGCTAACCATATCCAAACTCCATCAAGGGCTTTAGCAAGGATTATTAATCAATCCAAATCACCCTCTCAAATTCCGGAATTATACTACAAAGGCAAAATATATACGAAATCTAAGGATATTATTAACATTTTTGAATTGATTTACGCCCAAATATATGGATATCAAGGTGAATTACCCACAAACGAAAATTATGATGACTTCTTACAAAAAATTAACTTCCCAAAAATAGATGAGAATCTACAGAGAGATTTAATAAAACCAATTTCTATGGAGGAAATAACATCAACAATTAAAAATTTGAAATCCTACAAAGCTCCGGGCCCAGACGGCCTCACAACAGAATTTTATAAAACTTTTTCTAATACTATTGTTAAAATACTTTCATATACATTAAATTATATAATTAATAACAAAATTAATGACTTACACTTTAATGGATCCAAAACAATCCTCATACCTAAAGATAATTCGGATCTTCAAAACCCAGACAATTATAGACCCATATCACTGTTAAACATAGATACTAAAATCCTGAATTCTATTTTAGCTACCAGATTGAAAAAAAATAATGAATTTAATTATCTCTAATGAACAAACTGGCTTCTTAACTTCTAGGCAAGCCAGTGATAACACCTTAACACTATATACTTTAATTTCCTATGCCAATCAAAGGAATTTAAATATGTATGCTCTTATTACTGATGCACAAATGGTCTTCGATAGAGTTAACATAAAATTTCTATTTAACACTTTACCCTATTTTAATATACCTCAAGAATTTATCCTAACATTACAGACCTTATATAATAATCCCTATACAACTTTATATATAAATAAAATGTTTTCTAAAAGAATACAAATCAAGAATGGTACCCGACAAGGATGTCCTCTATCCCCCCTACTATTTAACTTATATTTAGAACCTTTATTTTTACATATTAAACAAAATGTATACCACAATGCTCCAATAATTTACTGTACCAAGATCTCTTTGGCAGCTTTTGCGGATGATCTAAATATATATTGTACAACTCCTGTTTCTGATACCAAAAAAATACTAGCGGCTGTCGAAGACTTTGCATTAATATCAAATTATAAAATAAACCTAAAAAAAACCAACATATTTCCTTTGAAAACGCCTAAACCCTTTTCACTTTTACCTTTGATAGGACAAGTAAAATCTGAAGAAAAGATTAAATATTTAGGAATTACATTCTCCACAGACAACAAGGATGTCTATCTCAACAACATTAAACTTAATTGGGAATACATTTTATCTGATCTAAGGAGATGGAATAACCTGAAATTACCTCAATTAGCTAAGGTTTCAATTATTAAAATGAATGTTCTACCCAGATTATTATATATATTTAGATCTACTCAAATCTTAATCCCTAAGAAATTTTTTAAACAAATCCACATTGAACTTGCAAAATTTGTATGGGAACCAAGAAAAACTAGAATATCATATGATAATTTGATGACTCCCAAAAATAGAGGTGGTTTAGATTTACCTGACTTTGAAAATTATTATCTAGTTATAAATGCCAATAGAATTATAAGAATAGCTAACTATGACTTACAAAATAATAAATGGTGCCCAAATTGGATAAGACTGGGTTTCAAATATGTCGAACATCTGAATATGATTCCTAAAGCTTTACCCTTTCTAAATAGAGATAATATTAAATCATATGCTCTAATGGAGCATGTAAAAATTTATATAACATTATTACAAAATCTTTTTAGATCATTAAATTTATATCAATATATGATGATGTTACAACCCTTTCACAGAAACCCTAACCTAAGAATTAATAATCAACTCATAGACTTAAAAAACTTCCCACTCATAATCAACTTAACTGTACAATATATATACCCATATCTGAATTATTCTGCTCATGAACTAAGACAGGAAATGAATCTCCCTAAATCATATCTAGTAATGATGAGGCAGATTAAAGAATTATCTTCAAGTTACTTTAAAGACTTAACTATTAATAAAGAGGAACTAACGAAATGTACCTCAATATGGCAAGCCTTAGCACAAACTACTAAATATATAACATCCGCATATAAACTGATAAAAGAATTCAAATATCAAGATCACCTTGTCATATCTAATTATTGGAAAGAAAAATTACCTTTGGGAGAGGAGAATAAATTAATGAACGCAATTAAATTAACAGTAAAATTGATCTCCCTTCAAAAGTTAGCATTTACCCAACTTATGATATTCAATAATGCCTACTATACACGTCTCAGCTTGTATAAATTTAAATCCAAAGATTCTCCTAAGTGCCCATATTGTAATGATGAAACTGCTGACCTCTTACATATGTTCTGGAGCTGTAAATGTATATATAAACTTTGGAAATCCCTAAAACTACAACTACAAAAGATGGGATATCAAAATTCAACGCTGTCTTGGGAATTTATGATATTACATATCCCTCCAAATAACCTATCTAGATCCCAGATGATCATACTTATGAATATTTTCCTGCTAATGAAACTATATATAGCTACAAATTGGTTGAACCAATCTCAAACTTCCTGGGACAATTTTAAGATCTTAGCGATAAAACATATATTAGCCCACAAATATGTTGTCAATAACCAAAGTAAACATTCAAATAATCTGAAGATTTGGGAACAAATTTTCAATATTATATTAGCTTAATGCATCGATCATAGAAAACTCCATTGCTATTTATAAATATAATGTCTAACCCTATTAGGATATATTATTACAAGAACATATCTTTGTAGATGTAAATTCTTTGTATGTATGTTATTTTAATTGTGGAAGCATTCATGTAAATATTGTATATATGTTGCTAGAATGTTGATAGATGATTTGTCTGGATATTACCTCTGTATTTCTCTGTTGAATGTTTGTATTAACAAGTGAAAATAATAAAGAACTATTATTGAAAAAAAAAAAGAAAATGATTCTGACATCTGTTACAGCTTTGCTAAACAAGTAACACACGCATTAATGCAGTACTGGACTTTCTCATCTGAATGATTTAGCAACCCTTATCACTGTCTGCTGGTGACTACTTTCATTGCATTTCCCACCGAAAATCGCCCTGGGGAGATAGAATTTTCCTGCACTCTGCAGTATTACAGCTCGAAGGAGGAGCCCTTTGGTTTAAAGCTGAGGAGATGGAGACAGTCACTTATGTAACACACAGTAATGACAAAGTTTGAACGTCCAATGGGCCAGACTTCCCTGCACCTATATTTTAATTGTTGTCTTTAGAGGCAAGCAGTAAAATAGACTGACAGTTTTAAAATGGAAAAGTAAAAAGAAAACTTTGCAACTTTTAGCAGCGAAGTATTTGCATATTTTTTCATTAATATTAACATTTTCTAGAGAGAATGGTATGAAGTGTTCTGAAAATTACATAATGTTAGACATTATGCAAGTTATGCACATCAATCTGGAATCCTATAGGGCTCATAGACTTCTGCCCAGATGTTAGTGATATGTTAGGAAAAGGTGGTAATCAAGGTCATCCACCTCAGATTGTATATATCCTACTAGCCAACATGCCTTCATTCAACAATGGAGAAGCAGTGCAGGATCTTCATTTAGATCACCTGACTGCAATCTCCAATCGCATGTCTGATGCATGAATCATGAGAAGCAAAACGATAGTAAGCTGAAATGGAAAATGTACAGTTTTAGATGGACATTTTCCAATTTCAATGAAATAACAGTGCATTGTATTTCTTCTTTTTTATTTTTTTTTGCTGTATAACTTTGGATCTTTAAAAGGGGGGCAGAGTGCACCCCTGTGTCAATGCTTAAATCTGCCACTGGTTATTAGTCTGCATTGGGGCATTGGGCTTTTCTAGATGTTTTTTGTGTCATGGGGGAAGCAATGACTGTACCTAGTTCACATTCACCTGTGAACTTGGTCTGCCAGAGGCCTTTGACATTAGCCTCGACTTCAAAGAAGTAGATGCCAAAAGTAGAGGCCCCATCACTGAGCCCTGAGGTATGCTGCTAATGAACAGCCTGTTGTGGAGGTAAACTCCTCTATCCTAACTTCTTGGATCCTGTCTATGAGCCAGCTATTCAGCTGATGATGTAGGGGCTTATAGCTAATTTAGTGAGCTTGTCTACAATGCCATAGTGGAGTATTGTGTTGAATTATTTGGCCAGGTCAAGGTAGGCAATATGCACCATTTTGCCCATGTCTATTGCTTTGGTTACCTTCTCAAAGAAGTAAAGTAGGTGGACTAGTCATAACCTGTCCTTCATAAAACAAACTGAGTTAGATCCAATGTCTGAAGCCTTCCAGTGTTGTCATATATCATATCTATGATTACTCTTTCCCTGATATTACATATTAGATAGTCAGGCTTATGGGTGGCTAGATTATGCGGTCTGTAGATGACCTACCTTTGTGATAAGTATTGTAGTCCTCCATTCATTCAGCATGAAGACTTTGGTGGCTATGGTTAAATTGTGATTTTAGTGGGCCTGACAGAAACTATGCAAATTCCCATTAGACATTAAAGACATTAAAACATTCCTATTAGTCTTTGATTAACAATTGAATCAGAGATTCACAAGCAGAAGCTAAATGTTAATTAAATCTGAGTTTAAACTAGCCAATCAAAATGCAGTATTTTCTATGCTGCAGAATCATGTTTGTATGGGTGTGAGTATGATGGTGTTAAGAGACTTAATTTCCAGATGGCTGTTAGATGCAGAGTTTGCGACTGTGATGACCAAAAAATTATCACGAGTAGTCCATGTATATTAGAGTACCTTCAGTCCAATTCCCTGCAATCAGAAATATACATGACAGATATAATCCTGTTGTGAAAAGGTTAAATCATATTAATATGTAGCACATGAAAGTTTGCACATCCTGCTTGTTCTGTGCTGAGTATGTCATACCAGTAAATATGCCTACTGTTTTCTAGGATAATCCTTTTCAATTAGAAACATGATGATTCATAAGTTTTGTTTGTGTAGACATTGCCACCTCTGATGTTCTTTGTGTTTCACTGTTGCAGTCATTACATTTGGGTAATCTGCTGGCAGGTTGCCCTCAGTCGGCCTGAATAACAAAGTCTTGGGTCCTGCGTCGGTTGCTGTCTCCTCTTCCATGATGTCAGGTCGTCAGGGGTATAAAACATGCAGCCAATGCCATTTTATTCAGTCTTTCTTGCCGTACGGTGCCCCAAGCAGAAGCAGTTCGCAAGTGCCAGTCGGCCGACTCCTGAAATTTTTGCATTCGAGTTTCAGAACTGAAGTCTTCAACTAAAGCTAAGTACCCCATTGGGGAAACTTTTTCTTGCTCCTTACCTATGTCAGTAAAAGTCAATAATTGCATTACTTGTGGGAAACAAATGCCTCATAAGGATTTTCATTTGTAATGCATTCCTTGCCTAGGCCCAGATCATAACGTGCCTTGCTGTCAGTTTTGTGCTAGATTTAACCAACGCACTATTAAGCGTTGGTATATTTTTGCTTCAAAATATTTTGGATCCAGATTTAATTACCCTGAAATGTCTTCGGATAGCAATCCAACTACCAGAGTTCACAAAAAATGCAAAAAAAAAGACAGAGACAGACCATCGAGGTCTAAAACTGACGACGAAGCTTCTCCTAAGCCAGTTGCCAGTTCACCGGTACTCAGTGAGGCACTTTTGCAGCCCCTGTTACCTGCTACATTTGAGTCGCAGGCCTCTACCGAGACCCATGCCGAGTCCGATATGCCATGAGATTCTCAGAGTATTGAACCCGCGGATGTCTCTCCCTTGGATGGGTCCAGAGCCGCTGAGCAGGCACCGGCTTCTGAGGGTGTTTTCAGGCCTCAACATTTTTATATAAAACTAACGCCAGCTTCAAAAACAAGATCAAAAACAACTTCAAAGTCTAAAAAACCGACACATGAGCCATGTGCTCAGGCCCCTATGCCTAAAAAACAGATGACCACAATGGCTGAGGACTTAATTACCTTGATCAGGGGTCCCCCCCCCCCCCTGCTAAGAGGCCTAGGCAAGACACTGATTATGAATCTTCAGATCAGGTTTTTATTTCTTCTGATTCCTCTTCTGATCAGGAATTTTCTATACCACCCTATGAGGATTCAGATGCAGAAGAATCCATCCCATCTGCATCTCCTTCTGAGGATTACTCATTTGGAGAAACCTTGCATACTTTAAGGGAACATTTTCATTGGGAGAGTCAGGATTTCTCTGAATCAAAAAAGAGGCTTAGGGATTTCCTTCTTCTTCCTCAGCATAGTCCTTTGGCTGTACCTCCTGTATTAGACATTGTTGATGATGTGTTTTCGAAATCAAGCATGGCTCCTGATTCCCTACCTCCAACTCCTAGTAAGCCAGACAGATATTACAGGGTTCCTGACTCCCACAAATTTCTATTCAAAAAGACTGCTGCTGATCCTGAAACTATCTCTCAGGGTCCCAAAGGTGTAAAGGCCTCTACAGCTAAAAATCCTACCCCCTCTAATAGAGATTCCAGGGTGCTGGATAGATGGGGAAAGAAGGTTTATATGTCTGCAACCTTGGCAATTAGGGCCTTAAACTGCCAGTTTCATATGGTTAAATATCAACAGCATGTTATGGGCTTATTGAAACAGAAAATTATGTTGATTTCTGATTGTGTGGAAAATAAAGAATTACAGGAATTATTGCATGCAGCAGAACAGTTTGGAAAGCATACTTTGCAATGTGGTTTTGATTCCTTGGAGGCCTCTTGCAGGGCCGCAGTTACTGGATCTGTGATTGGAAGGCATGCCTGGCTCAAGGAGCAAAATCTGCCTGATCATGTTAAAGCTAAATTGTTGGATGCCCCTTTACAGCATGATACTCTGTTTGGTAATAAGGCAGAAGAGGTTTTAAAGAAAATGGAAGACAAAGCCAAATCTATGCAAACTGTAAAATATTTCTTACAAGTGCAGCCACCCAGATTCAGTAGGCACTGGCCTACTAAAAATTGGTCCTTTTCTGTGTCCAACAGAGCCTCTCAAGGCAAATCCAGGTGCTCAAAAGGCTCTATATACCAATCACAGGGTTCTTAGCGGTCAAAGCAATGGGGTGTCTCCACCTCCAAATCCGGAGGAAACAAAGCACAACCCTACAGTAAGCAGTCTCAATGACTTCCCTCTACCATCACCAAGCACTTATCTTTTGGCAGCCCCCTTGGGGGGAAAATTAGCACTTCATGCTCAAAACTGGCAGTTAATTACCCAGGACAAGTGGGTATTAAACATAGTATCCAAGAGGTACAGAATTCATTTCCATACTTTGCCAATTCCAAACGGTTGGCCAGATCTGCCACAAAATCAATGGGCAGAGGCTCAGAAACAAGTTACGTCCCTCATGGATATGGGGGCTATTCAACCAGTACCAGAACAGGAAAAAGGACAAGGTTTTTATTCAAGAATGTTCCTGGTACCCAGAAAAGACATTGTCTGGCGTCCAGTACTGGACTTATCGATTTTGAACACGTTCCTGGACATTCAAAAATTCAAAATGCTGACTTTACAACAGCTACTGCCTATGCTGGGCAAGAACACTTGGTTAGTGACTCTAGACTTAAAAGAGGCATACCTGCATATCCCAATAAGGGAATCATGCAGAAGATACCTCCACCTCAAGGCAGGTTTTATGCATTACCAATTCTCTACACTGCCCTTTGGCTTATCTACTGTGCCCAGGGTCTTTACAAAGTGCCTGGCACCAGTAATTGCATTTTGCAGGTAAAGAAGCATACCAATTTATCCTTACTTGGACAACTGTCTCATTCAAGCAGAGAACAAGGACATTCTTTTTCAACATCTGGCATTTGTAAAAAGGCTTCTAACATGCCTAGAGTACACAATAAATGAAAAGAAATCACAACTGGTACCCTCTCAAAAAATTACATTCCTGGGTGCAAGCTTGAATACAACTGCCCAGATGGCTTACCTTATGCCAGACAAAGGCAACTGACTATATACTTCAAACAGATGGCAACAAAAACCCACTTATCTGCAAGACAAATTCTGCAGGCTTTGGGGTTCATGGCATCTTGCATTCTACTAATTCCATATGCAAGACTGCATGTGAGGAAACTTCAATGGTACCTAAAAAGTTTATGGAGTCAACATTGTCACAGTCTGGAAACAATGATTCCTCTCATTCCCTGCCTACAACAGGAGTTTCTTTAGTGAGCAGAGACATGTCACCAAAACAAGGGACTGTCATTCACTCTACAAATGCACTATGCTTGGGGGGCCCACCTAGCAGGGAGATGCCATTCAGGGCATATGGAGCCCAAAACAAATACATCTGCATATCAACCAGAAAGAGATGCTAGCTGTTCAGAATGCCCTGACAGCCTTCAAGGACTTACTTCATCCAGGACAACTACTGATAAAGACGGACAACACCACGATTATGTGGTACATAAACAAGCAGGGGGGCACACATTCCTACCCCCTTTGCAGACTAGCCATGGCATTGTGGAACACAGCCTTGACTTACCAAGTACATCTTCAAGCTCAATTCCTGGCAGGAAAACAAAATACTCTGGCAGACGACTTAAGCAGAAATCTTGTGGACCCGCACGAGTGGAAACTGGATCCACAAGTCTTCAGCATGGTAACAAAGAAATGGGGGAGCCCAGACATAGATCTATTTGCCTCTCCCCAAAATTATCAACTGGACAAATTCTGCACAAGGACTTATCACAGACAAGCATGGAAAGTGGATGCCCTATCCTTCAGTTGGAAAACCTATCAGTCTACGCCTTTCCCCTTCTGCCTCTTCTCTCCAAGATCTTACTAAAGGTCAGACAGGAAAAACCAAAAATGATCCTAATTGCTCTGGACTGGCCTCGCCAGCACTGGTACCCAATTCTAAGGAATATGTCTTAACTCCCTCCTTGGAACTTGCCTCAAATACTTCATCTACTGTCTCAGCAGAACAATCAAATTCTGCACACTCAGCTCCAAACTTTGAACCTTGCAGCATGGCTGATCATGTAATTATTCAAACAACACCTCTCAGTAAATCTGTTATGGATGTCATTTTGGAAGCCAGAAGGCCTAGTACTAGAAAATCGTATGCTGATAAATGGAAGAGATTAACGGACACAGTCAAACCAAATATCCCTCAGATTTTACAATACTTGACTGAGATGCTTGACAAGGGCCTATCCTTCTCGTCAATAAAAATCCATGCCTCTGCCATCTCAGCTCATTACAACACGGAGCCGCCCATCTTTTCACACCCTCTGCTAAAACAGTATCTTAGAGGGGCCAAAAATTGAAGGCCTCCCAGAAGATCACCAACTCCTGCATGGGACCTCAATTTTGTGCTGGAAAAACTCACCCTGCCTCCTTTTGAACCAGCAGCTACTGCGGATATAAAGTTTTTATCTTGGTAAACAGCTTTCCTTTTGGCAATCACTTCAGCAAGAAGAGTTTCAGAACTACAGGCTCTCATGGCTGTAGAGCCTTTTATTACATTTTACCCGGACAGGGTGTACCTCAGGACCAATCCTTCCTTTATGCCTAAGGTGGTATCCAGTGTGGCTCTTAACCAAACTATTCACCTGCCAACATTTTACCCAAATCCACAGAACAAGGGGGAGCGGATTCTGCATTCATTGGACGTACACAGACAACTAAGATTCTATTTAAATAAGACCAAATCTCTAAGAAAGTCTGAGCAACTACTGGTGGCATTTGCTTCAGGATCAGTGGGGAAGGCTATATCAAAGCAGACTATTTCTAAGTGGATAAGGCACTGCATTCATTTCTGCTACTTACATCATGGTAAACCTGTACCCAAGGGAATCAGGTCACATTCCACCAGAGCTGCTTCTACCTCAGAAGCCTTTCTCAGAGGAGTTCCAACCAAAGACATTCTAGAAGCTGCTACTTGGAGCTCTGTTCATACTTTCACAAAGCATTGTCATTTGCCTCTCTTCTCTAAATCCAGGGCAGGCTTTGCCACTGCAGTTCTGCAGGGTCTTATAGCCGCTCCTAATGATATTTAGTTCCATCCTCCCATCCATAGCTTTGGGATTCTACCCAAATGTAATGACTGCAGCAGTGAAACACTAAGAACATAGTACAGTTGTGTACACTTACCATAAATGCAGATGTTAGAGTGTATTCACTGTTGCTGTCCGGGTTACCCACCCGCCATCCCCCTTTTCTACAACTCCTCTTTCCTTCACTATACTCTAAAGCCTTTGTGGTGTATTTGCTTTTAAATGAAGGTAAAGTTTATGTTGCTAAAAGTGCATTTTCATATATTACTGTTTATTTATATAAATATATATATATATATATATATATATATATATATTTTTTTTTTGCTCCCCATTTGGGAGTCACCTTACATCTGGGGCAAGAAAAACTGAATAAAATGGCGTCGGCTGCATGTTTTATACCCCTGATGACCTGACATCATGGAAGAGGAGACAGCAACTGATGCAGGACCCAAGACTTTGTTATTCAGGCCGACTGAGGGCATCCTGCCAGCAGATTACCCAAATGTAATGACTGCAACAGTGAATACACTCGAACATCTACATTTATGGTAAGTGTACACAACTGTACTTTGTCTTTTCCTGACATTGAGCAATGTGGAGAAGTAGCTGTAACATTGAGAGTCTGACCTAGGGAACTTGCTACTTAAGTATTTCTTCTAGCCTTTTATTTATTTATTTGTCTTTTGTTAACCGGGTTAGTCAATCAAGCTTTTGGCTCATTTTCAGTGGAGACCTGAGGAGAAAAGCTCCACGACAAAAATAACAATAACATTAACAAAGTTTACATTACAAGTAATGTGAATTTGTATATGTAACTACATGCATTCATGCTTATAAATGAATTTGGGTAACATAACAAACATACAATCATGTGGTAGAGGGAAAAAAAATTAACAACACATAATATTCAGCAAAAACAGTAGCTAAAAAGTAGCAGAGGTAGAGACCAGTATTAAAAATGATGATTTATAAAAAGGGCATTGGGAAAAAACGAAGCTCTTAAACATCCTTAATCAGTAAAATGAGTTGGTAGAGAGGAGGAAAAAGGAGTAATACATAGAAGCATGAAAGTAGGGAGGTGGGGTGGAAAGTTTAGGGGAATCAGGAGAGTTATAAAAAGCCGAGTAAGAGAAGAGTGAGGGGGGAGGGAAGTGTAGTATGTGAGGAAGAGAAAGATGAGATATAAGTATAGTATTTCTCAGCATCAGAGCTGAGGCACCACAGTACTAGTATTTATGAAAGTTATACTAAAGTAAGGAGAGGAAAGTTGTTATGGTCTAACAATTGGGTGAGAATGTGTTAGGTTGGGTGGTGACAGGTATAGGAGGGAGAGTTAGCAAGGTAGTTTTTCAGGTCTCTTTTAAAATGAAATGAGTATTGTTATATACTGGTTGGGAGTTTATTCCGGATTTGAGATATTGAGCATTTATAAAGTAATCTGCGTATTGTTTTATTAGGCCTGTAGGTGTCAAGTAGCAGCTGGTCAGCACTACAAAGGGATCGTTAGGGGTTGTATTGGGATAGAATGGTGGACAGGGAGGAACAGTCAGAAGGTTTATATAGCAGAGAATGTGTCATCAGTAGCTGAGAAAGTTGGAGTAGTTGAGGGAATTCAAGCCATTGAAGTTGGCTAAGGGCAAGGCAGTGATGGGATTTGTAAGGGAAATTACAGGCAAATCTGGCTATCTGGTTGTAAGTTTGTTCAAGTTTGATTAAAAGATTTGCTTGCAGGTGGGTAAATATAGGGGAAGCATAGAGTAAGCAGGGGAGGAGGTAGGCTTGAGCTAGTGAAGTCCTTGAAGTGACAGATAAGAATTTTTTGTTTCTATACAGTAAACCAATTTTTTGATTGGTCTTTTTGATGGATTGTTGGATATGATGGTCAAATTTCAGTTGGTCATCAAAGGTAATACCTACCCGTTTGGTATGGGAGTCAGCATGAATGATGGTGTTATCTAAGGAAGACAGACTGGAGGAAGTTTTAAGGGTGGACATAGATTTGGAAGGAAAAAAAAGAGAATTAGTTTTCTTTGGGTTAAGGATGAATTGGTTATTAATTAACTAGTGTTCAGTGGTGTTAAAAGAACTCTGGGTGAGGAAGTGAAGGTCAGGAGGGTTGTCGGAGAGGGTAATAAGAGTAGAATCATCGGCATACTGGATTAGAGAAGAGGAGCAGTAGTCGGAGCAGAGATTGTTAGTAAGAAGGGGGGCCTAGAATGGAACCTTGGGGTACACCTGTCTGGATAGGTAGGAAAGGTGAGCAGGAGGTCTGCCATATAACATACTGTTGTTAAGATAACTCGCGAACCAGAGAGTGGTTGATGCAGAGAGGTGGAGTTCAGTTAGTTTAGTAAGAGGCTTAAGGTGGGAGATGGTGTCAAATGCCTTGGAGAGGTCAAGGAATAGGCATGACACCAGTAGCATGACACCAGTTTATTGTTATCTCTGGCCTCTGCTATAGTCTAGGTGAAGGATAGAAGGGCTGTGGATGTTCTGTGGTGGGGCCTAAATCCATGTTGATAGGGGGTGAGAGGATTTTCCTGGAGCAGATATTTAAGAAGCTGTCTGTGATTAAATTTTTCTAGAATTTTTGAGAGAGGGGAGAGAGTGGCTATAGGTCGGAAATTGCAAGGGTCGGTGGAGTTACCTCCTTTGTGAAGTGGAATTGTGTAAAAGGATTTCCAAATTTCAGGGACTGTGGATTCTTTAACAGAATGGTTAATGAGGATTGAGATGGGATATGCTATACTATTGGCCGCAAGTTTCAGAAACTGGGGGGTGTAGGTTATCGAAGGAAGGAGAGCAAGGTTTAAGTTTCTGCAAAAGGGATTTTATATAAGCAGTAGAAACAGGTTTCAGGGAGAAGTATGAGTGGGGACAGGTGGTGGAGGAGGTGGGAGATTGTGATTAGTTGTTGTCGGGGGAAGTTAGTTTGCGGATAGAGTCTATGAAGTAGTTGTTTAGTAGGGTGGCGGTCTCAAGAGGTGATTTATAGGGGAAGGGGTTGAGGGTATCAGGTTTCCCTGGATGGAGAATAATGTTCATGGTGCACCAGATTTTGTTAGGGTTTGAGGTGTGAATAGAGTGAGCTTCTTGGTAGAATTTTTTCTTGTCTTGGATAGTAAGTTTTTTTAGCATGGTTTCTTAGTTCTTTGGATTTAAGGAGGAGAGAAGAAGATTTTGACTTTGTCCATTGTTTCCAGGTAGTGTCTCTAGGTTTCATGGTGGAAAGGGTATATTTAGAGAGCCAGGGTGCTAGATTGGATTTGATCCTAATTTTTCTGATGGGTGCCAGGGTGTTTAGTATGTTTAGGAAAATATTGTTAAACTCAAGAACAGCATAATTTAGAGGAAGGTTAAAAAGGTGAAACCAAATGACTAGAGAGAGTAGGTTGTTGAAAGTTTCTGTGTTGCAAGTGATCAGGTTGTAGCAGTCTCTATAAAGGTGTTTGTTTGAGATATGAGAAGGTACTCTGAGTACTGAAATGGGGAGGTGATCGCTTAAGGAGTCTGGTAGAGTGCTGGGATTATGGTAATGATTAGGGTTGGAAGTTAAGATCCAATCAAGAATGGAGCTGGAGTTTTTATTGATGTGTTTGTAGTGATAAGCTGACTGAAACCTAAAAGGTTTAAACTAAGGCTAGGGGAGTGTGTGGTGAGAGTTTATTCCAGTCAATATTGATGTCACCTAGTAAGATTGTCTTGTAGGGTAGATATTGGGAGATCCAGGATAAAATCGATTCAAGAATTGTAATATTGTTACCAGAGGTATGTAGATAGATGCTATTGCAAATTTCCTGTTTGGGTTATGGTAACAATTGAGAACGATGAGTTCTGCAGTTGAGAAGTCAGGGATGGGTAGGGGGAGGGGTGAGAGGTTAAGATCTTCTGAGTACATGATAGCAACACCTCCCCCTTTTTTGAAAGTCTGTCTTGCCAGAAGATGTTATAGCCGGGGGGTATTATCTTGTAAGGTAGATATTGGGAGATACAGGATAAAATCAATTCGAGAATTGTAATACTGTTACCAGAGGTATGTAGATAGATGCTATTGCAAATTTCCTGTTTGGGTTAAGGTGACAATTGAGAAAGATGAGTTCTGCAGGGGAGAAGTCAGGAATGGGTAGGGGGAAGGGTGAGAGGTTAAGATCTTCTGAGTACATGATAGCAACACCTCCCCCTTTTTTTGAAAGTCTGTCTTGCCAGAAGATGTTATAGCCAGGGGGGTAGAAATTCTGAGTTTGTGATATGAGGTTTGACCCAGGTTTCTGAGAGAGTTAAGATGTGGGGGGAGTGGTGGGCTATCCAAGTGTGCAATTATGTGATTTTGTTTGGGAAACTTTGTAGGTTTATGGAGTAGATAGACAGGTATTTAGCTGAAGAGGGGGGAGTTGGTGCCCATCCAATGAGGTGGAGGTGGTAGAGTTGTAGGAAGAAGATGGACTGGGATTTGGGTGGATGTCCCCATCTGGTAGTAGTGTTATTGGAAGTAAGTTAGGTTTAGAGAAGGAGAAGTAGTATATAGTGGGTTTGGACTGAAGCTTAGGGAATGAGAGAGCAAGATTGCGATGTTTTAGTTTGTGATAATGAATATAGGAGGTATTGTAGAGAGAGGGTGAAATAAGGAAGTGCAGGGTTTTATGATAGGAAGATGTTTCATGGGTGAAAGTGGGTGGTTGAGGAGGGTAATTTAGGTTCGAGTGATAAGATTATCAATATGACAATAGAGCCTTGTGATGTATCTGGCAGAAAAATTATATTAGTGTGTGTTGTCTCATTAAAACTGTGAACTAAAGTAACAGTTTTTACAGACATAACTGCTCACTGAACAAACAACACATAAGACATATTTAAAATACCTGGTGTAATTATAACTGCTTGTCATTGGGTGCGCTGATTTCCTTCCACATGCCAAAGACATGTCCATTGGTGTGCATGTTGTGTGAGTCACATGTGCATGCACTCGAGCGTGTGTGTGTGTGTGTGTGTGTGTGTGTGTGTGTGTGTGTGTGTGTGTATATGTGTGCGTGTGTGTGCGTGTGCGTGTGCGTGTGTGTGTGTGTGTGTGTGTGTGTGTGTGTGTGTGTGTGTGTGTGTGTGTGTGTGTGTGTTTGCGTACATGTGTGTGTGTGAGTGAGGAGCCTAGGAAGGCAATAGACTTGGTTTCAGCTGAAACAACTCATGAATATTGCATGACCAAAAATTATTTTCCTTCTTTGGATTCTTCTGTAGACTTGGTTTTAGTTGAATCACTTCACATGAATACTGCATGACCTCAAGAAAATTATTTTCCTTGACTGAATTCTTCTATAGCCCTTATAAATGTGCATCATCCCTGTGAGATATTACTGACCAGTGTTACAAAAATGAAATAAATGAAGTAATAGCATATACACAGATACAGAAAACTATTTGCTGGCCAAGTAAGCCCACTGGACAAATTGTTCCTTTTTATGATCTGATTAAGTGACTTGTTCACAATGCAAATGAAGGTGGACAGAATGAAACCCTCTACCCTGAGCATAAGAAACAGCTTAGAGTTTTAGTCGGCTGTATTACTTGCCAGAATACAGTGTGATGTTTAAAGTGATGTGCTGTTCTAAAATGGTTAGAAAATGCAGCACAGCATGGAAAATATAGGAATAAACTTAACCAGGTGAGGTTTGCACCATAGTTACTCACACTGATGCGGTTTAATTTCAAGGTGTGATAAGGGAGTGACTCCACAGAATTTACAAGCAAATTGTTTGCAACTCATATAAATATACTGTGAGTTATTCCGGATAAACAGCTCCTGTCAAAATGAAATTAAAAAAAATTACTTACAGATTGAGTTTACAGTCTACACAGTCTTTCCTGCAGACACTAGGAAATGCGTGACACACAAAGTGAAGATTAAGTGTTTCATTGGCTGCCTGAACCTTCTGGTGCTGTAATCCACCTATAGGTTCACATATTTTGAGATCACAGTGCCACTAGTTAGAGGGGTCACTGAAATGCTGACCTGGAGCTTTGTATCATTCATTTTTGTCTTCATTTTCTGTTTCTGCTTCCTTTTTCATGTTTCCTGGCAAGTGAGATGGGTACATAGTGCTTTCAGTGACGGAATGGCACTCATTAAGTCCCCTAAGTTTTGTGCCCACTGTGACAACACCACCCCTTGTAGGTGAATGTCTCCTATCCTCTCAGACAACACTGAGCCCTACTAGTGAATGCCATTTGGTCCTTGGTCTCTGTCAGTGACTAATTGGCATGATCCCCCCATACGTGCTCACCCTTTTCCCCACAGAAGGGTGAGTAGATAAATGCTTCATCATTCTTTTTATCCTAGTTCAGTTCTCAAGTCGCAGACCACTAGTTGAACCTCGTTTTTTGGTGGTGCTTGTGAATACCCTGTTTCTGTTCCATTGGCTCTCTTCATCATTAATTCTGAACGTACTGTTTATTTGGGATATCATTTTACAGACTCCTTCTGACACAAAACCATCAATTAACATGGTAACAATTTGTTTATGTTTTGGTGTTAATGCTGTTTGATGTCAGCTGACTGTTTTTTTTCTGAGTAAGTTTTCTCATAAATAAGATGTAGAAAATCAGTCAGATTCCTGCCTTTTTCCTATCGGTACATGATAAGTAGTCATCTGTTGGGGTCTATTGTACTATCAATGCGTTTATACTTACATGTAAGTTGATTAGTGTGCCACCAGCTTACACACTTGGGTGGGGATTTTTAGGGCATGTTGTACATTGCCTTAAAGCTATATATTTATATATATGTATATATATATATATATATATATATATATATATATATATATATATAGATTCACTTTATAATCTCGAAATACTAAAATACCAAATTTTAGTATCTTGAGACTATAAAGCCGAAAGCCCAAAAAATCGACACCCACAACCGCGAAATTCAAAATCACAGTCATTTACATACAGACACCACCACACAAACAAGCACACATACACCTACCTAATGACACTACAACAAACAAAACAACACACACAAACACAACATAAAAAACAAACGCACCTACCCTATGTATAAGCAGGGGGACAAGCCTGTATATATATATATATATATATATATATATATATATATATATATATATATATATATATATATATTCATAGTGACAGCCAAGCAAATTTTTTTTCTCTAGGAAAAAAATTAGTGATCTGGCCGTTTGCGTAATTTGTAGTTCACTAATTATGTGTCGATGAAACAGCATTCAATGTTTAGCTGTTTTGGTATCATAATATAGACCCGTTTCTCCCATATGTTCAATGGACTTTGTAAACCAACTTGAACATAATCCACTATCCTGGGCTGCCATTATTAACTTTTCGTCCTTTAATTATAACTGAACTATTCTTAACCATTTATGCATCAAATTCTGGTCAACATAAAGTTGTTCCAGGAGACCTCTATACTTAGGTTCATAGGTTCATAGGTTCATACTAGGCTATCTGCCCGAGGGCATTTACAAGCCTAGCCCATCATTTGCGCCACCCCTTTAGTATGGGGAACTATACCCATTATTTTGCTGTGCCTCTGTCGAGCAGTGACACTGAGGTAATCCCTGGGGTATATCTGCGATCTCCCATCCATTGGTCAAGATTTCTCTTGAACAAGGCCAGTGCTCTGCCTCACATGTACCGGGATGTTGTTCCACCGCTGAGGGAGTCTTTGGGTGATGTATGTATTCCTCCAGCACGTCCTATTAATAGCCGTGTCGAGGTTTAAGTCTCCGCCCTTGTGGCTCTGATGGATCTAGATTTTTGAGGTGAAGCATATTCATCAAATCTGGGTTTGACATGGCCTTGTATGTTAGGCAAAGGTCACCTCTGAGCAAGCGGTGGCGACTGAATAGAGCTGGAGTTCTTTCAGTCGGGCAGCATAGGACAGATTTTGAGACCCTTTATCCTTTTGGTGAGGAACTTTTGTGGCCTCTCCAGCTGCTGCAAGTGTCGGGTCAGATACATTCCGAATGGGGCATTGTACTCAATCATTGGTCTGATGAGTGATGAGTAAAGGGAGACTATGACCTCCCTTGATCTAGATGAGAATCCCTTCATGATAAGGTGGGCAATGTAGAAGGTCTTCCTGACTACTTTAGCTACATGGGTGTCGAATGACAGACTACTATCAACCTGGGTCCCCAGGTCCCTGATAACTTCTTCTGTGCTCAGTGGATTGCCACCTATTTGGTAGCTAGGGGTAACCTTGTTTTTCCCGAAGGGTATGACTATGCATTTTTTGGCATTCAACCTTAGGCCATGGCTCCGGCACCAGTTATCCGTTTCTGTGAGACCCTTCTGAAGGATATCTGTGTCAGATGTGTTTTCTACTATGGCGCCCAGTTTGCAGTCATCTGCAAACTTTGTCAGCCATAACCCTCCTGTGTTTGCTTGTACTTCGGAAAAGTAGATGCCAAACAAGAGTGGGCCCAGGACTGAGCCCTGTGGGACACCACTTGTGACAGGCTTTGAGTCTGACATGGCGCCAGCAACTCTGACCCTGTGGGTTCTGTCACTCAGCCAGTTTGCAACCCATCTTGTGATGTATGGGTTAACATTTAAGCTGATGAGTTTTTCAATGATACCCGAGTGGGGTATTGTATCGAAGGCCTTAGCCAGATCGAGGTAGGCTGTATGGACTGCCTTTCCCTCATCAATGGCTTTGGTGACTGTTTGAAAAGTCAACCAAGTTTAAAAGGCATGATCTGCCTTTGACAAAGCCAAACTGGGTTGGATCCAAAGTCTGCAAATTCCCTATGTCTTTATTTATGAGGTCCATTATGATCCTCTCCATGGCTTTGCAGATAAGGCTTGTCAAGCTAATGGGCGGTAATTTCAGGGTCGGTGGAGGCACCACTTTGTGAAGTGGGACCACAGTTGCAGTCGCCACTCCTGGAGTATCCAGAGGTAAGACTTTGATTAAACAGCTGTCCTAGCTGTGGGTTTAATTCCTCATTGAGTTCGTGGAGCACACAGCCGGGGACACCATCAGGTCCCATGGATGCTGTGTTTTTGCTTTGGAGAGAGCAGTTCTCACTTGGGCGCTGGAGATGTTTGGGGGCTGCAATCGTTTGGTATAGATATCTCTCCTTTGGGGAGAGGGGAGAAGTTTGCACTGAACCTGTCAGCCAGTATGTTGGCAATGTCTGTAGGATCAGTAATCTTCACATCATTTTGAACTAGTTCTGAGCATATCTGGGAGTTTCCTCCTAGGTTTCTAACATAGCTAAAGAAGGCCTTATGATTGTCTTTTGAGTCTTTAGCTATTTTTCTCTCATAATTTGCTTTGGATGATTTTATGAGAGTTCTTAGTTTTTTACTTATAGTGATCAAGGGTGTCTTACCTTTTAAGGATTTTGCTCTATCTTGTAGTAACTTCCTCCTTTTGTTGTAGAGTTTGTTTATGGCTGGGGTCCACCAGACTGGACGCTTGCCTTTGGTACAAAGAGTCTTTGTTTTGCTTGGGATTGCCTTATCCATGCAGTCCTGCAGGTGCTGGTAGAAGGCATTTGTAAGTGATTCAGCGGCTTGAGTACTGTTTGGGGCCTTAAAGGAGACCACACTAGTCTTTAGAAGTGTGAAGTCGGCTTTTGAGAAGTTCTTTACTGTGGTCTTTTTATTTCAGGTGGGGTGGGATGAGGACCTCCAGCGAGATTAGTTGTGATCTGATCTCACCAGTGAGGGGTATACTTCGGTGTTGAACATTGTGCTCCCATGTTTGTGATGATGAGATCAAGTATGTTATCTCCTCTTGTGGGGATGGTGACTAGTTGTTCCATGGCATTTGAGTTTATGAATTCCAGGAACTTTTGGGCTAGGGTGTTTGGGCTTGAGTAGTGTTCCCAGTCTATATTAGGGTAATTGAAGTCACCTAGTATGATGGTGTTTGGTGATACATTTATCCCCTCTAGTGTTTTCAGGAAGGCCATGTGAGGTTCCTGAGTTTGTGAGGGTGGCCTGTAACATGCTACAATTTGCAGAGCAGTCTTGCTTAATTGCACCTGGATGGTCTCCGATGCATCATGCGTTGCCACCAGTCTTGAGGTGTGGGTGTCCTTGATGAATATGGATACCCTCCTTTCTTGGTATTGTCCGGATTTTGGGGCGGAGCATGATATGAGGTAAAACCTGATAGCGCTGGGGTGCTCTCAGGAGCCTTGAACCAGGTTTCTGTCACAGCACAGACATCGATGTTCTCCATACTGAGAAGGGCCTCGTGCATTTTGAGATTTAGACTTCTGGCATTGAGCAGCATTACCCTTAGTTTTTTCCTTTTTGTGTTCTAGGGTGGTAGGTTTAGAATTTGAGCCTTGCCTAAAAAGGCACTATGGGCAGAGCCTTTGCCAATATCCGGAATCCCAGGGTGACAGGTGCAAGCCATCCTGCAGCGTGGCTTGTCCAGCATGTCATCCCAGGCAGACAGATACTGGATCCTTTGAATGACACCAGTGTTTAAGCCAATTGTTAAAGCTGATCATCTTATCTCTGTATTGTGGCATCATTCTTGGTGAAGGTAGGATACTGCTCAAGGTCAGGGTCATACCTGCCTGGGCTACATAATCAGAGAGCTCCTCAATGTCTCTTTTCGTCTCAGGTCGTTTACACCAGCGTGGACAATGACTGAGTCATATTTGTACCTGCTGTTGAGAGACCTGCGTTATGTGGCGGATTCTAGCGCCCGACAGACAGCTTACTGTGACCTTCTCCTTACTCAGTCTGGTGGCGGGACGTCAGTGTGTCTGACTATGGAGTCACCAATGACTAGTTTGACAGGCTTTGTGTTTGAAGGGCTGTGACTGGTTGACACTCTGACTGTGAGGTCTATGTGTTGCAGGTGTTGTGTTCTGAGGTGGTGGTTGTTTGGGTGTCTGCTTTGGTGGCCTCTGCTGTTTTGGTAGATTTTTGATCAGAGCCTCCGAGTATGTCTTTGTGTGTTTATGTGTATGATTTGAGGTTGTAATGGTACTATGTGAGACTGGGTCTATAGTGTGTGTGGTAACCTTCTCCTCCTGACTGGTCTTGCCAGTCCTATGTTGAGCTCAGCCTCCAGTTTGGCCGTATAGTTGCATCTCGCATGTATTTGTGTAATGTGGGAGGAGGAGAGGGTAGTCTGTGTACATGAGGCAATTGTAACATTGCCTCAATCTTCCCAGGTTCACCAGCTGAGCAGGAGATGACAGTAGCAAATGATCCTCGACATGCTAGAAGGATAGACAAAAAAAGATTCGGGGATGTGGGTGACCGAGAAATGGGGGTTGCCTTTTGGGGTACTATCTATGACAAGAGTCCCCTATCAAGGTAATAAGTACTGTAGGAGCAAGTGCTAGGTTTAACAGATAGAGAATAGTCTACTTGGAGTCAAGTAGAGATGATCTTTTAGTTATAGGATAGCCTGATTAGATCAGTAGTATAGTTCGAGGAAGTTAGTTTTAAGGGAAAATGTGAAGAGTGTAATTTAGGTAGCCCTAATAGTTTAAATCTGGCACTGCCTAGTGTGCAACAGTAGCAGCTCAGAAACTCGCTAAATCACAAGTAATCTTCAATCGGCAAGCAAAAGCGTTAAGCGTTTTATATCAGGGGCTGAAAGAAGCTAGAACTGGCCCAAAACGACCAATAAACTACAAGTTACTGGCTGAAACCTCACAAAACTGGACCAACAGGCAGCTCAATGCTTCCCACTCCCACTGGTAAGCAAGGGAACCTCCTCTGTTCCAAATTAGGTAAAGATTCAGTAACAGGAACTGCAAACAAAGCCCAGGGATCAGCAAGCTCTGAAACTGGACTATTCTAGCTTAGTAAGGCGGAAAACAAGAGATATTTTTGGTTTTTTCAGAAAACAAGCAGAAACAGATACAGTAAACACTTATAAATGCTATAAATCGGCTATCACAGCCTACACAAACAATTTGCAACAGTTACAGATTTTAAAAGTAACAAATTGAGAAACAAGTGCAAAAACAGAATAAATGCAGAAAAACAGTAACAATGTATCAGCAAGCAGGCGAAATACAGTTGCTAGGTAAATAGAAGTGGAAAGCCACAAAAATTATACTTAAATCAGGTAAAGTCGCTTTTAGCTCTCTGAAGCTTGGATTACTCTGCTGGCCACCACGAGGATCTGTGCTGAGTATATCAGGGGGCTATATTTATGGCTTTTCCACATCTATTTCCTTCTCATCTGATCCCTTCTTTATATTCTTTCTTATTTTTGGCACATTCAGTTGCTATCTGATTTTTATCTACTTCTGGTTTATTTTCCATTTCCACTTGCCACCCGAAGACTTCTACTAAACTAAGCAGAGAGGTCATCTTACACTTTCTCTCCACATGTTGTAAAACTATCACTATGATTTGATTTCATGAGGTCAGCAGATATGAATGCAGTCCCACAATTGCAGATGTATGCATGCAATCTATTTAGAGGAGGCTCATACCACCTTAAGATCGTGAAATATATAATCTAGGTATAAACTGATTTTTATACATCTTTTGATAAGAGTGAAGCATTTTTCTTGTTTTTATGTCCAGCTGATCCAATACCTTTCTGGGGCTGGTCAATCACAACCAAAATTATAAGTTAAAACAAGAAGAGCAAATTGGTTAATAGCTTGGACATTATACCTAGATGTCAAGGCTGTTTTCAGTTTTAGTTTTAGTGTTCTGAAATGTTTCATTGCCGATCCTTCATCAATTCCCAAATAATTATGCACTCCTTCCTTCTCAAGTTCCTTCATATCACATTCCTGTCCCAGACTGATATTTTCTTGATGCTGCAACTTTCCTGCATTAAGCTTTGCTTTTGTACATTTATCAAGACCAAATGTCATTCTGATATCATCTGAGAAAGTTTTAAGCACTTGCAGTTGTACTTTCAACTCCTTATCGGATGAGCTATGCAGTTTTAGGTCATCCTGAAAAAGTAGATGAGAAATCTTTAAGTAAGTTTGTTTTCTGGGAGCCAAATTGTAACCAAGACCTAAGGTGTTAAGTAAACAGTTTAATGGGTTAAGGGCAAGACAAAACAGTGGTGACAAATAATCACCCTGGAATGTTTGTTTTTCTTTCGGCTTTTCCCAGTTAGGGGTCACCACAGCGGAACTCCGGTCCGCTAATGATTGGCAGTCGATTTTTTTTTATTGTGCAATAATCACCCTGGAATACCCCATTTGAATTTTTATCCCTCATATAATAATTTGCCCTTTGTCATGGCTTAATTGCAAAGAGGTTTGTCACTATTTCATCTGGTCAGTGGTCACTGTAATGCAATTGATCTATTTCATTAGTGAGGGCCTAGGGAGGATTACTGAGTGCTGCAGCCTGACCAGAAACTGTGTTGTTTGTAAGGAAGGAGATTGTATGGGCGTATGTAACCTGACAGTTGCAAGCCGATGATTTTTTTCTAGGAGTTTACCTAAGATGGTTAGAATTGAAATTGGTCTATAATGGGATGTTTTGTCAGGAGTTGCTTGTTTGGGGATTGGGTTTTTTATGGCTAATTTCCAGATGCTGGGCATTGTGTTCTGTGTAAGGCAGAGGTTAAATATGTGTTCGAGAGATATTATAAGTGAGTTCCTGCAATGGTATATAAACAATGGGTACAACCCATCTAAACCAGCTGAACTATCAATTTTTATTTGTTGAGTAGTCTCTGTATCATTTGTTCTGATGTATTTAAAGTGAAAAAAGAAGCTGCAGAGTGGAGGATCTGAGCGTCCAGAGGTGGTTGTTTTGCCGAAACTGGTGTTGACATGGATAAATTGGTAAATCCTGCAGTAAAGTTAGATGGTGATAAAGATTTTGTAGAACTTTGAGGATTTGATTGTGATTGCCTTCCAGGTAAATGACTGACCTCTAAAACAGTTTGCAGGCATTAAAAGATAAGATGATGTTTCCACTTTTTTGTAACTTGACATTTATATATTCTAATTACTTGTGTGTTTAGAAAGGTTTCTAAGTTGAGTGAAGTGCTATTTACTTGTGGGAGGTGTGCTGCTTTTCTATTCCTGACATGCATAATCTCTTAGCTGTAACAGTGATTTAACTTCAGGTGTTATCCAGTCATTTCCTTTAGCTCCAAGTAGTCTAGAAATTATTGGGAAGCTCATGTTTTGTAGATAGCAAAGAGTATTTGTTAGTAATTTTGTACCTTGGTTGGGATTATTTTCATTAAGTATGAAAGACCAATCAAAGTTTGAGAGTGTTTTTTTTAAGTTTGTTTAAATTTGTTGGAGATTTTGATCAAAATGTGATTAGTTTTGAAGCAGAGAGGATGGCTGAATGCTACAGCCTGACCAAAAGCTGTGCTGTTTGTAAGAAAGGAGATTGTATGTAACCTGACATTGCCAGTAGATGATTTTGTGGTGGAAGGTGTATGGAGAACATGACTGGGCAGATTTCACAGACTGATGGTGAGAAGATACTGATGTCAGAGACAGGAGATGGGCTGTTAGTGATAATGTCTAGAAGATAGTGATTTACTGTATTGAGGTTAGGTCTGGTAGGCTGTTGTACAAGCAGTTTGAGGTTGAGATCAGTTAAAATTTCTGTCATTTCAGTATGGGTGGAGTTCAGCAGGTTTAGGCTGAAGTAGCCTACAACTATGAGATTGTCAGTATAGTATCCATGAGTGGTAATAGCTTGGGCTATTTTTTTTTTTTAAAGCATGAGAAAGTAGGGTGCAACACGAATCAGGATTTTTCTATTTTATAGGAAAATTTTGATTAGTACCCCACTGGATAGATTTTCTTTGGGTGCATTAGTTTGGGCTATAAGCTGCACCTTTAAATGTATTACTTCCTAGTCTCAAATATGGCCTCCATTTTCTGGTGTTACACTCAACCAAAAATACTTACAGAATTCAAATGATAGAAAATAAAGTCTGTCAATTCATTCTCCTAGATGAATCCAAACTTCATCACTTTAAATTACTGGAACCAACTGGTTGGAAATGATTAGTAGGGCCACACTCTGCTCAGTACACTAAATTTTAAGGCCATGGAACAAAGCTACTGTCCCCCTGTAAAAAGGAAATTTCATTTCCAAAAAAATTCTTACATTCTGAGATTTTGGCCACCTTTCAAATCTGCAGTTAGCAAAGATTTTTTCCAAACTGGCACCTGCAATTTTGCACCATCGACTGGGTCTATATCACTTCGAAACGGCAGAAGTTCAAACACCAGAACAGCGATTTTTTTCCCAGAAACAAATTGCTGTTCCAAGAAACACACACACAACACAAGCACACCAAAAACAGCAATCCACACATACACTTAAAATCCTACATCTAACCCTACACTAAACTGTACATGCACTACTATCTATCTACTCTTTAACCCAAACCCTAACCCTAAGGTCTGTCACTATCTCACACTCACCTGTAACCTAACTCACCTATCCCCTAACCCTAAAGTCTGTCACTATCACACACACACCTCACGCCTAACCCTAACTCACCTAACCTGTGCCCTAACCATAACGTCACACATACACACTTACCTGAACCTGACCCGTAACTTTCCACCACAGTGCTGAAAATAGCAAAGCCACAGAAACAGCCAACCAACTTCTTTCCCTAGGAAAAAATTTGGTGTTCTGCAGCTTCACTATTTTCAGCATTCGCTGTTTTGGGTTGTTCTAATATAGACCCCCATCGACCTGCAGAAGTTAAGAATCATGAATCCTGTGAGTGTTAAAAATAAATAAATAAATAAATAAACTTAAGGAACATCTCCTGTCTGGGACCTCATGTTTAATAACCCCAACTTAACATTTTCTCATGCAACTGCTTTCAAGACAGGCATGGAAAATTCTCTATTTGGGATGATCAAAATACTATATTTGTGGTGTGTTAAATATACAAATGACTTAAACTCTTTGTAAATTGTGCTACTTTTATCTCTGTGTTCAACACAACCACTTTATATGTATTATCTGTATACCATAGTGGCTTTGATTGTACAGCTTGTCTCATATATATATATATATATATATATATATATATATATATATATATATATATATATATATATATATATATATATATATATATATATATATATTACAACACTCCATCAATTCAAGACCCAGACAACTAATAACAAAGAATCCTGGAGGCACTGCTCAGGACCGTAGTGTAAAAACCTTTTTTCTGATGAAGTTTGTTTGATTAAAAGTGGAACGAAAGCATTAAATATTCTGGTCATGGTGTTATTATTTTATCCCGAGCAGTGCCTCCAGGATTCTTTGATATTTTATATAATATATATAGGCTTACTATCATTGACCAGTTCAATGTTAATTGAGCAAGAGTCTATATCATATATATGTGCTCAATGTTATGAATAGAGATCAAATTGGGAGATTTATCCCTTTCCTCACTGTAGTGCGATCTCAGAGATGAAATATATAGTTGGCAGGGGGTGTGGGGGGTAAAACGTGAATTCCAGTGTAGGACTTATCTTTGCACTTATATGAACATCACATTCTATATTTGACATTGACTTTCAATGTTAAATAAGTTTGAGATTTTGATAGTAAACCATATATATATATATATATATATATATATATATATATATATATGTGTGTGTGTGTGTGTGTGTGTGTGTGTGTGTGTGTGAGTATTACTTTCATGTTTATCTATGATCATTATTGTATCATAGTCTTTCTTTGAAATCTGTTTTATCCATTTATCAAATAGTAAATAAATAAATAAACAAGTTTTATATAAGAGTAGAGTGTTCCTGTATTTTCTTTATCCGGGGAAATATGGCCATTGTTTACACAAATAGAAATACAAAGACATGCCTTAGTATTAGTAAATGTACATTTTTATATACGTAGTCAGTTGTTTTAATATCTGTTATGTAGCACTTTCAAATAAACAAATTAGGAGTTTCTTAGCAAATTTTTGTTGTATGACATTGGTCTTCACTGACTGATTGTAACTCTCTGAAATGACAGCATAAAAATTAAAAATGGTAGATCTGGCATTACTATGGTCATCATCCTGTTTTCTACTACTTTCTCAGACTTTTAATTGGATGGACCTATTTGTTGTACTATGGCGATTATGATACTGATGTGGATATCAGTGAGACAACCCTTCTTTTAATCTGACTGTGCTTAAAAACACCATCTGTATCACATGTTTTGGAAACATATAGTGCACCAGCAGGAAAGAGATGAAGTTCATCATACTTTCCCCAGCTGAGAATTAAAGAGTGCAGTTTTGTTAGGTTATTTAGGAAATCTGGTGCTTGGTTTGAAAAACTGTAAGAAAAGTAAAACTATGTGCCCGACCATAAATCTGTAGCAGGTCATTACTGTGGTGGGGCCCAATGCAATGAGTTAACTCTGCACACAGTCTCTGGTTGTAGCCTGATACCTGACGTGCAGTCTCTATGTTTAAATATACTGAGAGCTTTTGCAAGTATTTAGACAACTTTATACTTTCTGGATTCTTAAAAGATTTTAATTCTGTAGTCACAAATTTCTGTTTCACACAATGTGCTTTCTGATTTACAACTTTGTGGTATGATTTGTTCAGTCATAAAATGACAAACCATTTATTTCAAAATTTATACTTAATAAGAAATAAACATTTACTGTATTTTCTAAAAACTAGAGAAAGAAACATTGTAGTAGCAGATAACAAGGAATGGGCAGACACATGTGAAAAGTGTAAGCTCTCAGACCTAGATCAAGACAGCATGTCTATTGCAGATTTAATTAACGGCTATGACTGATGTAGTGAACAGTCATCAGGTCCAGTAGGTAATAGTTTGGGGGATCCAGCAGCCAAATAGTGAGGGTTCCATCACCTTTGTGCAGTGAACTTAGCTGAGCAAGGCTGGCAACATCAGGGGCCAGTGATCAGGAGAGCAGGGACACAGATGGAGCTACCTGCCAACAAAAGTATGGATGGCAGTTAAGTAACATTGGCAGGTGATGTAAGAGTTTATAAGGTTCAGGTTGAAATTTAAATACAAAAGAAGGGGAAATGATGTGTAAAGTCGGTAACATACAACAGGCACACGATAAAACTCAATTATAAAAAAGATATATGACTATTGAAAAGATGACTGTATCAGCAGTAAATAACAATGTTAACATGGCTAAAGAAGTTAGAGTTTGGCATTGTAGCCATTACGGAGGTAATCAAATTGGTAGGAGATAGAGTATTTTAAAAAGTAACAAAAATTACTGATTAAAAGACGTAGTAAATTACTCTTAATAGGACTGTCTGTAAAGCTTATGACAAAGTAACCTTCTAGAAACTTTATTTCCATAACCCATAGGCATGAGTGTTCATAGTTTCAGTTTCTTATACATAATACACATACATGTACAGATGTTTTATCTCTGTATATATCTGCATATCTATATCTATATATTTGTATCATGCAATATCTTTATATCTATATATCTGGATCTATATCTATCTATCTATCTGTCTGTCTATATGTAAGGCTATGGCTTGTCAGTGAAAGGATAGTAACAAAGCAAACATTACTGACCATGGATAAGTAAATACATAAACAATTAAAAACCTATTACATTATACAAAAAAGCATAGAAAATTGAAACAACCTTTTAATGATGACAGACTACTTCTGTACGACATATTTAATGTGCCATTCAAAGCCATATGAGACCTACTTAAATCCACAGAAAACTAGACAAATAAAAACAAATAAATGTGTCATTCTCCCTCAGCTGTCTGAGATGTCAACAACCTCAGACCACTAAATTTTTAAAAAAGCAAACGATTGACTACTTCATGGCTTTCTGCAAATATTGTACTGCTTAAACATTTCACAAACCTGCATTAGTACTAAACTAACAACTTTGTGGGGGGAGTCTCCCCCCTCCTCATACTTGTAGTCTAACCAAACAGCTGTACAACTGCAACCAATGGGAAATACCCCACATACACTGTTGTAGATCAGAGCCCAGAGAGCATGTCTTTTGCTGCCCTCCAGTCAGCAAGCACACAGCAGTGACAACAAGAACAAAACAGCAGCAGGAGTGATGAGCATTTCAAAATCTGAACTCTCTTATTCATTATAATCCTCTTTTAGTCTCACCATAAACAACTAAACATACCTTATGAAAGCTTCAAAAGTCAACAAACTCAAAGATTTCACAACCATGAATGCAATAAAATGTCTATAGCACTGCTGTAGTTAACTAAATAAAGGTAAGCTATAGCACAAAATGACACAATTGAAAATTAGGAAAATATATAACTAATGCAACACTTTGACTAAACCACACATTTCACACATTTGACTGAAAGCATGTCATATTTTATTTTATATATATATATATATATATATATATATATATATATATACACACACATGCATATATGTGTGTGCGCGTTTGTGCAGATGTGTATATGTGTATTAACATAGCATAGTGGTTCCAGTAGGCAGATGTCTAATAGATAACAGGAAGTATGCCTGGAAAGGGACATTTATAATGAGCCACCACTAAGATTAGGTTTGCTGAAATATTTGGTAGGAGAAATAGATTTGGAAAATGGGAGGAGTTTTTAACAGAAAAACAGGGACTGTTCCCTATAAGCCAAGATGCTTAGACTTGTTGTTTGAAATCAGCTTAACCTGTGCCTTTTAAGGCATGGATAATCCCAATATGATAGAAGCCATTCAAGGAAAATCCCAAGGTGTCTGGAGTACTTTTGGTGAAAGGAGAGGCAGGCAATGGATGGAGTAGTTGCCTTCAAGATGGGAGTCCAGTTTGAGATCTATGATGGCCAGAGGAAGTCATGGTAAAATAAATAAGGATGTTTCTTGGCTGGAATGAAAACCTTGGAGATAAAAGGCTTTGTGTTCTAAAGACTTTATCTGTTTCACCTGTTGTGCTGACAAGAGACTTTGTGTTGCTTACTTTATACATTCCTGAAAGTCACTATTAGTTCTGAGAGAGACATATGTGTTTTAACAATGAGTTCACTGGATGGTGCATTTTTGAAAGGCTCTCAGCCCTAAAAAGTATATTGTATACCTAAGGTGAGTATTGCAGCCAATGCAGTGAAAAGGCTGAACTGTATATCTTGTTGGCTAGCTGTTAATCTAGTTATTTTACCCTGTTTTGGTTTAATTCTCAGTAAAGTCATCTTTGTTTGCATTAGTAACAGCGGAAGTCATGGTAACAGGAATGAAGAATTTTCTTGACTGGAATCAAAGCCCTGGAGGTAAATGGCTTTGTATTTCCTAGTAAAGTCATTCTGCATTTTTGCATTAGTAAAACTACACTAAAATACAAAGTTTTAGAAGAAACCAACCAAAAAAATTCACAATATATGTTCATATATTTGAGCATGCGGTGCAATAAATGAAATATCTGGTACTGTGGGTTTTTGGGAAGGAGTTTCAAGATTGGTGACACCAATCATGGACCAAGTTCCCACATATATATATATATATATATATATATATATATATATATATATATATATACTGTGTGTTATTATAATTATTGCCCTTTCGATACATTTCTTGATAGTACTTTTACTGACATTAAATGTGAGGTCAGTATTCTTGCAGCAAGCATATAATATTTTGTAGGCCATCTTGAAGAACTTTAGCATCTTTTGTTGAAGTAATAATGTTACCAAGTTTGCAATCATGAGTATATTTGCTTATCTAGTGTTTATTTTCCAGTTTAATATCTGAGATAAGTTGTTAATACCATTATCTCTGCTTTCAAAATTTTGAATAGGACATTGGTCAAATTGAAAGTTCTATTATTGTTTGAGTCTTATAGGACACCCCCAGCATAATGCTATCATTATAGACTGTTATCATAGGTCAGTTCCATGTCCATTTGTTAACATTTTAGCACAGCTAGTTGATAGGTGTGGTTTTCCTTGATTCAGAATAAGAAACAGCAGTACATTTTGTCTCGTTTCTTAGAACTTGAGTTTTAATTTTACAAGTTGCAGCAGTTATGATCTGTTGATCTTGCCCTTTGGAAAGGCAATTACTTCAGTATATGTTGGTAACGTTATGTTCACAATTTTTCGTTTCATTTTTTTGGGTGCAGTTAAAGAATACCTTATTATTGCTTTCATCCTTTAATCATTTGATAACTCTTTGAGATCATAAGAGTTGATAAAAGTAACTAGTGTCTGTACTGTATTTAAGCTAGGCTTGCTTTATTGCTAGACTAATTTTTCAGAGTTAAGTAGTGCCTCTTTCTTATGGCATGTAACTTACTAGTTTTTGTAATTCCACCACTTTGTTTTTCTTTCTTTCATTTCTACTAGTTTGTATTCATAAGTGCAGAATAAATAATATCATGCGGTTGTTTGATATTATCCTAAAATGTATTTGGGTCATTGGGAATATATTTTTCACATCTGTTTTCATAACTATTTCATTTACTGCATCTTTTAGTCTCCACTAGTAAAGTCTAGGAAGGATATTTATTTATGATTGAGTTTGACTTTGCTATCATGTTAAAACAGTAGAATTATGATCTGTGTTAACTATGAATGGTGTAATTATGAATGTCATGTACAAAGATCCTAGGTTCATGAGTATATATAAGGTATTTACATTCATAGTTATACTATTTGTTTTAAATTGTTTGATTAACATGGTCAATTGACTTTTGGGCATATTTACCCAAATAAAAATTGCAATGTATCAAACAGCATAATTTTAATTCCCAATTTACTGTAAAACATGTTGTTTCTAAAATCCCATGAAAACATTTTAATTTGTGGATCTATACCTTTCCAGTGAAAATACTGACTCAATTCTTCTTCCTAACTATATCTATCAGCATGATACTTTATGTATGAGTTCAGTTAACTGAAATACGTATCTGCAGATAAAAACTAGAAATAACACCAGTAAACTAGTTTATGCATCTTCAGAAACATCTTTTATCTCTGTATTGCATACACCAGCCAGGTTTTACAAATTATATTGGCCATTTATGCTAGCTACAGTATAATTCAGCTAGACTCAGGGAAGCTAATAATTCTCTGCTCTACACATAGGGTAATCTAACTTTAATAATAACAAATTCAGTTATAAGAGAAGACTACATTTTGAAATGTCACACCTTGAGTTACATCATTCAGTCATCTGTAACATTAGTAAAAACATTAAGAAGTATGGTAAAAATGAATGTCAAGGTATTATCAAGAATAAACTTTCTCACCATACACTAACAATATATACTGAACATCAGTGCTGCAATAAAACAAGAAAAAATGAGCTGGAATTATTTCAGCATAGCTCCATAGAGATTTCAGAGCCTCATTTGCTCATTTTTAGAAAAGAATGCCAATCTGATGAAAACTGTGACAACCGTGCCCTGGCCCAGCAATGAAGGAGCCTCAATCCTCACCATTGACACCAGAGAGGGCAACTCCTAGAAGAGGAAAGGATAACTAATACACACAGTAAAGTACAATTTCCCTTAAGTGCACACAGAGATCACAGTCTGGGGCTGGTTGCTCCCTTGCTCACCAGATCCCCAATAAGACTCCCCACTGGCACAGCTATAGGGTCCCGATCTCAGCCTAGCTGGCAAGCTAACCTCCAGTACCCCCTCTGTCCAACCACTGCTTCGTGTCCCTGCCCAGGTAACTGACACACACCCACACTTTGAGATAAGTATTTATACAACTTCACAGACACTCCTGGGAAAGGCTGACACAGATTCTCCATCTGTGCCCCTTTACCCAGACTATACGGTAGTAATTTCTGCCACCACCAGCTAATATTATCAGCTACTAAAAGGCCCTTAAAAGGGTGTCCAATTATTACTGTGCAATATTATTATCCAATTGGTAATGTGACTATTCAGTCTAAGGCTTATTTTAGAGTGGCCTATTACAATGAACTCTATAAATATGCAATGTACTCTAGAGCCCACTTCTACACAAACCAACCACAGGCAAAGGTTTTTAAAATATTTAATAATAAATAATCAAAACACAAGATAATACTACTACACCACGGAGAAATCTAAGAGTTCAGAGATCACACAGAAACTTAAAACAATACAGTAGGACAAGTCTGATGTCAAAGAAAAACACTTAATCTAACTTTCTAATCTTTAGCTAGTCTTAAGAGAAAACACAGTGCTATAATCTTACTGACATACATAAAGAGCAAGCAGTGCTGGGTTAGATGTCTAAGATCAAAATGCTTCCAGTCTCTCATTGAACAATAGATGTTCATCGTGTTTCACTGTTGCGGTCATTACATTTGGGTAATCTGCTGGCAGGTTGCCCTTAGTCAGCCTGCTTTACAAAGTCTTGGGTCCTGCATCAGTTGCTGTCCCTTCTTCCATGACGTCAGGTCATCAGGGGTATAAAACATGCAGCCAATGCCATTACATCAGTCTTTCTTGCCGCGCGGTGCCCAAAGCAGAAGCAGTTCACAAGTGCCGGTTGGCCGATTCCTGAAATTTTTGTTTTCGAGTTTCAGAACTGAAGTCTTCAACTAAAAGCTACTACTACTACTGCTACTGGGAAGCAAATACCTCATAAGGATTTTCATTTGTACTGTATTTCTTGCCTAGGCCCTGACCACGACGTACTTTGCTGTCGGTTTTGTGGTTTATTTAATCAGCGCACTATCCATTGTCGGTATATTTTTGCTTCAAAATATTTTGGTTCTCTGTTTAATTATCCAGAAATTAAGTCAGTTAGCCATCTGACTAATGGAATACCGAAAAAATGCAAAGAAAAAGACAGAGACAGGTCATTGAGGTCCAAAACTGCCGACGATGCTTTTCCTAAGCCACTCGACAGTTCACCAGTACTCAGTGAGGTGCTTTTGCAGCCCCTGATACCCACTACTTCTGATTTGCAGGCCTCTACTGAGACCCATTTGGAGTCCGGTATGCCACGAGATGCTTCACATATGGAACCCGCGGATGTCTCTACCTTGGATGGGTCCAGAGCCAATGAGCAGGCACCGGCTTTTGAGGGTGCATTCAGGCCTACAGAGTTGCATATTAAACTGACTCCAACTTCAGTGCTAAGGCCTAAACCTCGATCTATGTCTAAAAAACTGACACCCAGACCACATGTTCAGGCCCCTATGCCTAAAAAACAAATGATCAAAATGGCTGAAGATTTAATTACTCTAATCAGGGGTAGTCAGCCCACCCCCTCCAACAGGCCTAGGATTGAATTTGACTATGAATCTTCTGAACAGGACTCTGTTTCTTCTGACTCTTCTAATGATCTGGATTTGTCCATACCTACTTATGAGGACTCTGATGCAGAGAATTCCATTCCCTCTGCTTCTCCACCTGAGGACTTCTCTTTTGGGGAAACTTTACATACCTTAAGAGAGCATTTCCACTGGGAAAGTCAGGATTTCTCTGAATCTAAAAAGAGGCTTAGGGATTTCCCTCTTCTTCCTCAGCATAGGCGTTTGGCTATACCTCCTGTACTAGATATTGTTGATGAGTTTTCGGAATCCATTATGGCCCCTGATTCCTTGCCTCCAGCCCCTAGCAAACCAGACAGGTACTACAGGGTTCCTGAGTCCCACAAATGTTTTTCAAGAATCCTGTTGCAGACCCTGAAACCATTTCTCAGGGCCCGAAGGGCATTAAGGCGTCTACTGCTAAAAATCCTACCCCTTCTGATAGAGACTCCAGGGCACTGGATAGATGGGGTAAAAAGGTTTATACTTCTGCAACCTTAGCAATCAGGGCTTTAAACTGTCAGTTTCATATGCTAAAATATCAACAGCATATCATGGGACTGCTTAAACAGAAAATGATGTTGATTTCTGACTGTGTGGAGAATAAAGATTTGCAGGATTTATTGCATTTAGCTGAAAAAGTTGGCAAACATACTTTGCAATGTGGTTTTGATTCTTTAAAGGCCTCTTGTAGGGCTGCTGTTACTGGGTCTGTGCTTAGAAGGCATGCTTGGCTTAAGGAGTAATCTTTGCCTGATCATGTTAAAGCAAAACTTTTGGACACTCCTTTATAGCAGGACCGCCTATTTGGCAATAAGGCTGAAGAAGTTCTAAAAAGATGGAAGATAAAAGCTAAATCTATGCAAACTGTGAAAGGTTTCTTACAAGTGCAACCTCCTAGATTTAGTAGGCATTGGCCTACTAAGAACTGGTCCTTTCCAGCTCCTTCCAGAGTCTCTGTGGCCAAACCCAGACATTCCAAAAGCACCAGATTTCAGTCCCAAGGGACTTTCAGAACTAAGCAATGGGGTGCTTCCACTTCCAAATCTGGAAACAACAAGGCACCACCCTATGGTAAACAGTCTCAGTGACTTCCCTTTGAAATTACCAAGCACTTACCTCTCAGCCACCCCTTTGGGGGGAAAACTGGCTCTTCATTCAAGAAACTGGCAACTTATAACCCAGGACATATGGGTTTTAAATGTAGTGTCCCAGGGATACAGATTTCATTTCCACGCGCTGCCAACTCCAAATGGGTGGCCAGACTTGCCCCCAAATCAGTGAGCAGAGGCTCAGATACAAGTTCTTTCCCTCCTAAACATGGGGGCTATTCAACCGGCACCAGAAGAGGAAAAGGGACAAGGTTTTTATTCCAGACTTTTCCTGGTACCCAGAAAAGACAAATCATGGCAACCAATTCTGGACCTGTCCACTCTAAACACCTTTCTGGACATTCCAAAATTCAAGATGCTGTCTCTTCACCAGTTACTACTTATGCTAGGCAAGGATACCTGGTTGGCAACTCTCGACTTAAAAGAGGCTTACCTGCATATCCCAATCAGGGAATCTTGCAGAAGATTCCTACGCTTCAAAGCAGGCTGCATGCATTATCAGTTCTCTGCACTGCCCTTTGGCTTGTCTACTGTTCCCAGTGTATTCACAAAGTGCCTGGTTCCAGTAATTGCATTTTGCAGGCAAAGAAATATTCAAATATATCCATACCTGGATGATTGTCTAATTCAGGCAGAAAACCAGTCCATTCTTCTAAAACATCTGGCATTTGTAAAAAGAGTTCTAACCTGTCTAGGGTACACCATAACCAAAAAGAAATCTCAACTGGTACCTTCTCAAAAGATTACATTCCTGGGTGCAAGCTTGGATACAACTGCCCAGATGGCTTGCCTTATGCCAAAAAAGCAAATTCATTTGGTGACTTACTTCAAACAGGTGGCCACAAAAACCCTGCTATCTGCAAGGCAAATACTGCAAGCCTTGGGGTTCATGGCATTCTTCTAATTCCATATGCAAGACTGCATATGAGGAAACTTCAGTGGTACTTAAAAAGTCTATGGAGTCAACATTGTAACAGCCTGGAAACAATGATTCCTATCATACCTTGCCTGCGCCTAGAGTTCCTATGGTGGGCAGAGGCCTGCCACCAAAACAAGGGACTGGCATTCACACCACCCTCTGTCACCTAAACCCTAACTACAGACACATCAGACTATGCATGGGGGGATCATCTGGCAGGCAAGTGCATTCAGGGCAAATGGAGCCCAAATGAAATGCACCTTCATATCAATCAAAAAGAAATGATAGCTCTACAGAATGCACTGACAGCCTTCAAGGACTACCTTCATCCAGGACAATTACTGATAAAGACGGACAACACCACGGTTATGTGGTACATAAACAAGCAGGGGGGTACACATTCCTACCCCCTCTGCAGACTAGCCATGGCATTGTGAAACATGGCCTGGAGCTATCAAGTACAACTACAAGCTCAATTCCTGCCAGGAAAGCAGAATGTTCTGGCAGACGAACTAAGCAGAAATCTCATGGACTCTCATGAATGGAAACTGGAACCATGGATTTTCAACATGTTGACATGCAAATGGGGGAGCCCAGACATAGATATTTTTGCCTCACCCCAGAACTACCAGTTGGACAAGTTTTGCACAAGAACTCATTACAAAAAAGCCTGGAAAGTGGATGCTCTGTCCTTCAGCTGGAAATACCTATCAGTCTATGCCTTTCCCCCTCTGCCTTTGCTCTCCAAAGTTCTACTAAAAGTCAAACAGGACAAACCAAAAATTATTTTGATTGCTCCAGACTGGCCTCTCCAACACTGGTACCCACTCCTGTGCAGTGTGTCACACATTTCTCCACGGCACCTGCCTCAGACACCTTCCTTACTGTCTCAGCAGAACCAGATTATGCACCCTCAGCTCCAAACATTGAATCTTGCAGCTTGGCTAATCACTTAAATTCCCCCTTAGCATCCCTCAGCAAACCTGTGATGGATGTCATTTTGGAGGCGAGAAGACCTAGTACTAGAAAATCTTATGTTGACAAATGGAAAAAATTTGTGCCTGGAATCAATCTCAAGGGATGAGCACAGCAGTGCCCAATTTACCTTAGATTTTGCAATACTTAACTGAGATGCTTCACAAGGGCCTGTCTTTTTCTTCCATAAAAATCCATGCCTCAGCCATTTCAGCTCATTACAACACAGACCCCCCTTCTCTCATCCTCTTCTAAAGCAGTATCTCAGAGGGGCCAAAAACTTGAGACCACCCAGGAGAGCTCCAACCCCTGCCTGGGACCTTAGCTTTGTATTGGATAAACTCACTCTACCTCCTTTCGAGCCAGCTGCAACAGATCATTAGAAGAGTCAGAAGAAACAGAGTCCTGTTCAGAAGATTCATAGTCAAATTCAATCCAGCTGCAAATGCAGACTTAAAATTTATTTCCTGGAAAACAGCCTTCCTTTTAGCAATCACTTCAGCTAGAAGGATATCTGAATTACAGGCCCTTATGGCAGTGGAGCCTTTCATCATCTTTCATGCAGACAGGGTGTCACTCAGGACCAATCCATCTTTCAAGGTGGTATCCAGTGTGGCTCTTAATCAGTCCATTCATTTGCCAACTTTCTTTCCAAATCCACAGAACAAGGGAGAGTGGATTCTGCATTCATTGGATGTGCACAGACAACTTAGATTCTACTTGGACAGGACTAAATCTCAAAGAAAATCTGAATAACTACTGGTAGCATTTGCTGCAGGGGCAGAGGGGAAGGCTATTTCAAAACAAACTATTTCTAAATGGATAAGCCATTGTATTCATTTCTGTTATAAGCACCATGGAAAACCTATCCCCCAGGGGATCAGATCTCATTCCACCAGGGCTGCATCTACTTCAGCAGCCTTCCTCAGAGGTGTTTCTACCAGAGATATTCTAGAAGCTGCTACCTGGAGTTCAGTTCATACTTTCACCAAGCATTATCACTTACCAATTTTCTCTAAATCCAGAGCTGGCTTTGCCACTGCTGTTTTGCAGGGCCTTATAGCTGTTCCTAATGCTGTATAAATCCATCCTCCCAACCTTAGCTTTGGGAATCTACCCAAATGTAATGACTGCAACAGTGAAACATGATGAACATAGTACAGCTGTGTACACTTACCATAAATGTAGATGTTCGAGTGTATTCACTGTTGCAGTCCTGGTTACCCTCCCTCCAGCCCCGTTTTTCTTTTCCTATACCTCTTCTTTTACTATGCTTAAAAGCCTTTGTGGTGTATTTGCTGTTTCTAATTATATATATATATATATATATATATATATATATATATATATATATATATATATATGTATATTGGGGACACCTGACATCTGGGGCAAGAAAAACTGATGTAATGGTGTCGGCGGCATGTTTTACACTCCTGACTACCTGACGTCATGGAAAAAGGGACAGCAACCGACACAGAACCCAAGAGTTTGTTAATCAGGCCGATTGAGGGCAATCTGCCAGCAGATTACCCAAATGTAATGACTGCAACAGTGAATACACTTGAACATCTACATTTATGGTAAGTGTACACAACTGTACTTTTTTAAACACTAACTAACAGCTCTGCTGAGGCCCTCCAAAATTACATTATTTTGACACTTAGGTTTTCTCAGTATTCACATTACATCATCTTGACACTTAGTCTGGAGTTCCCAGGCCACAAACTGCATTATTTAGCAAGCTAACACCTGCTCAGGAAACTACAACAATAAAAGACATTTCACATGTACACTCTAGCAGAAACCAGAACAATAAAGCACTTTGAACATGTACATTCTGGCCCTTAACTTTAACCTTAAAACAATGGGCATGAAACCTTCATCCAGGCTCACTAGAGATGACTTGTAAAACATCAAGGAGATTCATAAGATCTTTCCAACTTCAAAAGACACATTTGAAATACTTGGCTTGTTTTTTTTTACAGCAGATGGCAAGTTCATATTTTACAGTGTTTTCCTTCATTTAAAAACACAAGCCTGTATTGTACATTTATTTATACAGTTGATATAATTATGTATCAAATTCTATTTGACTTGGCTGGCAGCCTTTGCCCATCTTCCTCCAATCTTCACATCTCTTCCTCCCCCAGGGAACTCAAGCAAGTTTTTCAAGTGCCCCTTGAGAAACATCACTTGAGAGTGTCAGATCTATCTGGGTGTACCTCATCCCATTCCCTGTCTTGAGAGCCCATCTGCATTGGCATTGCTACTCCCACTGTGGTGCTGCACTGACATATCATATGCTTGCAACCCCAGGCTCCATCTTAGCAACTTGGCATTTTGCTGACTGACTCTGTTTAACCATGTTAGAGGGTTGTGATCTGTCATCACAGTGAATTTTCTTCCATACAGATAAGGCTGAAGTTTTTGTAGTGCCCACACTATGGCTAGACATTCCTTTTCTACCACTGCATAGCATTCCTTCCTGGATTGGAGCCTACTGCTGAGATAAACTACTGGGTGCTCTTCTCCCGCTGAAGAAATATGGCTAAGTACAGCCCCCACGCCATAGTTTAAAGCAAACACCTGCACAACAAATTATTTGCTATAGTCTGGACCGGCTAACAGAAGGGGTCCTCCCAAAGCATCCTTAAGCTGCTGAAAAGCCTGCTCACATGCTGGGGTCCACACTACCTTATCTGGCCTGTTCTTCCTTGTCAGGTCTGTGAGGGGAGCAGCTATGGTACTATAATTGGGAACAAACTTTCTGTAGTACCCTGCTGTCCCTAAGAATGCCCTCACCTGCTTTTTGGTAACAGGTGCAGGCCATGCCTTAATAGCTTCCACTTTGGCAGGTTCTGGTCTTACCTTACCACTCTCCACTCTATGTCCTAGATAGGAGACCTCTGCCATACCCACCTGACATTTTCTCGGCTTAATGGTCAACCCTGCCCTCTGCAGTCTGCCAAGCACCTCCATGGCATGCTGAAGGTGCTCATGCCGGGAATGGCTGTAGATAGCAATATCATCCATGTAAGCAAGGACAAACCCTCCTGCTTCTGCTAAGATATGATCTACCAGCCTCTGGAAAGTCGCTGGGGCATTCTTCATCCCAAAGGGCATCTTTGTGAACTCATTCAAGCCAAAAGGAGTCACAAAGACTGACTTCTCTTTAGCACTGGGAGTCAAAGGTACCTGCCAGTAACCCTTGGTAAGATCAATGGTTGCAAGATACTTAGCCCTACCCAGCTGCTCTAGGGCCTCATCTGGCCTAGGCATGGGGTAAGCATCTGCCTCTGTGCGACTATTTAATTTCCAATAATCCACACAGAACCTGGTGCTACCATCCTTCTTTGGCACCAACACCACTGGTGAGGCCCAGGGACTGTTGGACTCTTGAATCACCCCTAGTTCCAACATCTCCTGTACATCCACTCTCAGAGTCTGCTTGACTCTCTCAGGCACCCTATAAGGGGCCTGCCTAATAGGCCTTTGGGGTCCTGTATCCACCTGGTGCTGCACCAGTGAACATGTCCCCAAATTCCTGCAACACTGCTCGGATTTCTCGAACCTGGGTAGGAGATAGCTGCTGGGACATTGCTACCCCTTCCACCGAGGTGTCAGCCCGAGCCTCACTGAGGAGATCATTCACAAGATCTCTGTCAGACTCCTCCTGCAATCCCCTGCAAATGTTTAGCACAAGTGCCCCCCCTATCATGGTAAGGTTTTATCATGTTAACATGGTACAATTTGTGCCCCTGCCTTCTGCCTAGCAGTTCCACCATGTAGTTAACATCACTTACCTTTCTTACCACCTTGTAGGGTCCCTCCCAAGCTGCTTGCAACTTGTTATGTCTGACAGGAATGAGAACCATCACCTGCTACCCTATAGCATACTCTCTAGCTCGAGCATTCCTGTCATACCACACCTTTTTCTGTTGTTGGGCTTCTGCCAGGTTCTCCTGGGTCAGGTCCCTGAGTTCCCTGAACCTTTTCCTGAGGTTCAGGACATATGCTACAATGGACTCCTTGTGAGACTCACACCCTCCTTCCCACTCATCTCAAATTAAAACTAGAGGTCCCCTCACCCTATGCCCATACAGCATCTCAAAGGGTGAAAAACCTGAGGATTCCTGGGGAGCCTCTCTGTAAGCAAACAACAGATGGGGCAAATATTTGTCCCACTCCCTCTTAAACTGATCTGCAAATACCCGTAGCATGGACTTGATTGTAGAGTTTAACCTCTCAACAAGACCATTAGTCTGGGGATGGTAGGGGGTGGTCTTCATGTGATTCACCCCACAGGACTTCCACAGACAAACCAGCAGGTCTGACATAAAAAGAGAACCTCTGTCAGACAGTATTTCCTTTGGAAAACCTACCCTGCTGAAAATCTCTAGCAAAGCATTTGCCACATTCTCAGGCTCAATGGAGGACAAAGCCACTGCCTCAGGGTATTGTGTAGCATAATCTACAATCACTAGGATATACTTTTTCCCTGTGGAACTTGGGGTATTCATAGGACCTTACTGCAGCAAAAGGAAGGTCCCAGCAGCCAAGCACAAGCCCACAAAAAGCCAAGGCATAGTTAGTAGCTAAGTCCACAATACGAACACTTCTTTATTTAAAAACAGCAAAGAGCAAAAATAATGTAAAGCGCTTTTCGTCTCACTGGTAGTGAGACTTCCTCAGTACTCAGAGGACCCACAATATCCATAGCTACCCTCTGAAATGGCTCCTCAATCACAGGCAAAGTCATCAAAGGAGCTCTCACCTTGTCTCCTGCCTTGCCTACCTTTTGGCACTGCTCACAGGTCCTGCAGTACCCTGTTTCATCTCTGGAAATTCCAGGCCAATAGAGGTTTTGCATAATAAGCCTCTTTGTATTTTTTATGCCCATATGACTTGCAAAGGGAATATCATGGGCTATGGCTAGAAGCGCCAGATGGTAAGCTCTAGGCACTACCAACTGCTGTACTCTCTCACCTTCTAACCCTCCCTCAGGGGTCCACTCTCTGTACAATAACCCTTTGTTCCAGAATACAGATTCTCCCTTCCCTTGAGAATCAGGTGCCTCCCTAGCTACCTACCTCAGGCCTTGCAATGTAGGGTCTGAGAGCTGAGCCTGCCTCAACTCTCTCCTTGTAACCCTTCCCAGCTTCCCTTCCACAGGAAGTCTGGCATCCTCTGACAGTGGTGCCTCACTGTCAGCCTGGGTACTACTACTCACCTCTACCTTTCCGGTCATTCTGTCCAAGGGACCACCAGTACCCACAAGCAGTTGTGGCTCACCTTAAGTCTCACTGCTACAGAGCAGCTCACTCCCTGAAGTAACCACTTCAGCAGCCCTGGCTGCAAGTATGCAGTCTGTCTGGGTCTCCCCCAGGCTACCAGATCCACATGCTTGTCTCCTAGCCTCACTACATGTAACTGCATGAGTACATAGTACTGCCTCATCCAAATCCTTCCCTCTCAGGATATCTGCAGGATGGTAGTTCCGTACCTCTGTTGTCTCAAGACAACCTACTGTTGGCATTTTTTCTTTCTCACTTACTGGCTCCCTCACCTTTGGTTCCCCACCTTGCCTCTGTGGACATCTGTATGCCACATGGCCCCACTGGTTGCATTCAAAACATTTCACCCTAGATCCTGGATGTGTACCTGGACTAGGGGCTTCCCCTGCTACTGGCTGATTCTTTTGGGGCACTCAGTGTTGCTCACCATGGGTTCCTTTAGTCCCATGAGCAGTACTGGGGGTTCCTTTCCTGTGCAGGGCTGCTCTGCTTGCTAGGTATAGGTCTCCCTTCTTCCCCAACTCTTCTGAAGTAGCACACTGTCTATCAGCTAACCAGATCCTCATGTCCTCAGGCAAAGTGCTAAGGGCTTATTCCCTTACCAAAAAATCTGCCAGCCCTTCAAAAGTGGTGAATTGACATCCACTCACCCAGCTATGAAAATAAGTGCTCAGTTCAACAACATATTCAGATACATTTTCATCTGTCTTGCGTCTATGCTCACAAAATGTTTTCCTATACATTTCAGTTATTAGCTTAAAACATTCCAAATGTCTTTTTACAAGAGTATAATCAAAACAGACTGTGTCATGCATTTTTGCTAAAGATGTTACAGCTTTACCATGGAGTAAGGGGGTCAGGAACCATACCCAGAGCCCTTGGTCAACTTCATACTGTTTACATACCCTCTCAAACATATGAATGAAGCTATCAAAATTATCCCCCTCTTTAAACTGTGGAAGAAATTTACTGACCTTTTGTGCTTCTGGGGTCCAGTTACTCCCTTCCCCATTACCTCCATGACTCTGGTGAAGAGTCAGCATTTCCCCTCTCATGCCTCCTCTGCCATTCATTTTCCTCAGCTTGTAGACTCCTCATTTTCTCAGCTGCTTCTAATTCCATACGCTTGGCCTCCAACTCAAGTCTGTTTAGCTCCAGCTGTATTTCTAAGTCCACTGCAGAAAGGTTGAGCTGTCCTTTCTCCGAGGATATTGTATCTCCACTGTCAGTCTGATTGTCCTCCAGTTTGCTGTTTTCTGATGCAGCTGTAAACAAGGCTGCAATCATGTCTGCCTTAGGTTTCCATGCACCAGTCCCCTAGCCTGGCACATCTCTGCCAGCTGGCTCATTGTCAGCTTTCCATACTCCTGTGCTGACATGCTGCCTGCTCACCCTGACTAACACTAAGCTAACAAAAGAAATAAAACAATTGTGATCTGAACTCTGAGTATACACAGTGTGGCTGTTTTAGAGTACAAAACACTTTTAGAGATCACTGTACATAAGCTACAGGAATTCGCTCTACCCACATCACTACAAGTCAATTAGTGATTGATATCTAATCAATATGTGATGTGGATCCCACCACTGCCACCAATATGTGACGACCATACCCTGGCACAGCAATGAAGGAGCCTCAATCCTCACCACTGACCAGAGATGGTGACTCCTAGAAGAGGAAAAAATAACTAATTCATATAGTAAAGTACAATTTCACTTAAGTGCACACAGAGATCACAGTCAGTTTGAGGCTGGTTGCTCCCTTGCTCACCAGGTCCCCAATAAGACTCCCCACTGGCACAGCTATAGGGTCCAGATCTCAGCCTAGCTGGCAAGCTAACCTCCAGTACCCTCTCTGTCCAACCACTGCTTCATGTCCCTGCCCAGGTAGCTGACACACACATACACTTTGAGATAATTATTTATACAACTTCACAGACACTCCTGGGAAAGGTTGACACAGATTCTCCATCTGTGCCTCTTTACCAAGACTATACAGTAGTACTTTCTGACACTACCAGCTAATATTATCAGCTACTAAAAGGCCCTTAAAAGGGTGTCCAATTATTACTGTGCAATATTATTATCCAATTAGTAATGTCACTATTCAGTCTAAGGCTTATTTTAGAGTGGCGTATTACAATGATATGCAATGTACTCTAGAGCCCACTTCTACACAAACCAGCCACAGGTAAAGGTTTTTAAAATATTTAATAATAAATAATTAAAACACAAGATAATACTACTACACCACAGAGATATCTAAGTGTTCGGAGATCACACAGAAACTTAAAACAATACAGTGGGACAAGTCTGATGTCAAAGAAAAACACTTAATCTAACTTTCTAATCTTTAGCTAATCTTAAGAGAAAACACAGTGTTATAATCTTACTTACATACATAAAGAGCAAGCAGTGCTGGGTTAGATGTCCAAGATCAAAATGCTTCCAGTCTCTCACTGAACAATAGTTTATAAACACTAACCAACAGCTCTGCTGAGGCCCTCCCAAATTACATTACATCATTTTGACACTTAGGTTTTCTCAGTATTCATATTACATCATCTTGACACTTAGTCTGGAGTACCCAAGCCACAAACTACATTATTTAGCTAGCTAACACCTGCTCAGGAAATTACAACAATAAAAGACCTTTCACATGGACATTCTAGCAGAAACCAGAGCAATAAAGCACCATCCATATGTAAATTCTATCCCTTATCTTTAACCTTAAAACAATGGGCATGAAACCATCATCCTGACTCACTGGAGCCGACTTGTAAATCATAAAAGAGATTCATAAGATCTTTCCAACTTCAAAAGACACATTTGAAATGCTTGGCTTGGTTTTCCTTACAGCAGATGGCAATGTTGCAACAGTCTTGAAGTTCACATGTTGCAGTGTTTTCTTTCATTTAAAAACACAAGCCTGTATTTTCAATTTATTTATACAGTTGATAGAATTATGTATCAAATTCTATTTGACTAGGCTGGCAGCCTTCACCCATCTTCCTCCAATCTTCACAAGTACTACATATGACTTAAGTAAATGCAGCAATGCATTCATAGTATGTTGTGAAACTAAGTAGATAATCTCTGAGGTTTTGTCCATTATCCAAATAATACAGTAATGAATATGTATCCCATTTTGAAACAACACACAATAGGACCATTATAGTTAATTGTAACCTCTAAGTATTATTACTTGAAAATATTGTAATTTTACTGCTTAAGAACAATAAAAGTCTTTGAACATAAAATACATTCAACCATGTCTGCAATAATTGCAACATAGCCTTCTTGTTTACCTGTAAAATAACCATCTGCAATGCTAAACGACATTTTGTTATTGTATACTATGATAAATTATATGGAAAATTTAAATATGGCTTCTCGGTTTGGTATCATAAAATAACACAGCTGTACCCCTGCCCAAAAAAAAGAATGACATTGTAATGCTTAGAAAATAATAGCATTATGTTAACAAACTTTACAAAGTAAATGATTGTATGTAAGTATACGGTTGTTATCAAAGAGTAAATTTGTTTTTAATAGTTTGTGCAGGAAGCAATAGCAATATACTCATATGTATGTTAGATGCGGAGTAATGATATTCATTAAGTCTAGTAGATTGTTAGTGTATTTAGTTCATATCTTGTGACCGTTTTCCCATTTTCATACCAAAACTATTATTTCCTTGAAAAGATTATAACAAAATCTTAGACCAAAAGTATAATTAAATTACTACTGCTATAATCAGTTGAACAAAACAGTAATTCATTGTAAAGGTATAAAGGGAGCTGAAGCATATCTCTTAATACCTATCTGTAGTTATTTTTCATGTGTAGATGAATTATTGGTTTGAAAGATGAGGAATCAGTTCATCTTCTGTTTCTGCTTAGCTACTGCCAAATTCAATTAAATAAATATGTTAATAGCGGCAGCAAAGCAAATAATTAGTATGTAATAAAAGAGTAAATCCAACCCCATACCATGGCTAACAATAGAAGGAGAAAAAAAAACTCATTAAAAAGGGATTAATCCTGGAAAAACTGGTATAAAAATATAACTCAAAATGCCTTTCAGCAATTTAGACAACTTAGAAACCTTGCAAAACTCTATGTCAGACAGGCAAACATACTATACTAACCTACAAGATAAACATTAAAACAACCAAAAAAATGTTTGGTCCTCGCTAAATAAACTATTCCATCCTGGCAAGACCACCACTCCCTCTCCAAAAAGAGACAATATGGCAGACTTGATTTCCTACACAGTTTAATTCCTACTTTATACAATCAGTATTATCTGTCTTAGACACTAATACATCTCCCACCCCTCTGTACCCTTGTCCAACCAAAACCACCCACAGCTCTTCAGTTTTAGTCTGGTACCCACCTTGCTCATAATGAAGTCACTCCTTAAACTAAAATCTATCTCTGCAGCTCCAGAACAGGTACCATCTCACTACCTGAAATGGCCACAGAAGACATATCCTTCCCTGTGTCATACTAATTAATAGGTCCATAGCAGAAATATACGTCCTATCACTGTGGAAAAAATCCTACATCATACCACTGCACAAAGGCAGCACATCTACAGAGTTTAATAACTACAGACCAGTAGCAATTCTCTTTCCCCCTCCAAAATGTTAGAAAAATGCATCCATGTACAGCTGATGCAATACATAACATAAATTAACCTGCTGTTGGAAACACAGCATGGCTTTATGCCCCAGCACACCTCCACTTCTGTCCTACATTTTGCCAAGGTAATAAATCAACATGGAAACAATGGTCTGATTGTGTCACTGTGTTCTTAGATTTAACAAAGGCATTCGATAATGTCTCTCACCAACAGCTACTCATTCACCTCTCCCCAATAAGACTTTTACAAATCTCCTTGTCATGGTTACCTAGTTACCTATCTGGAAGGCAGCAAGCCATTAAATAGCAACAAACCTACTTATCCTTTCAACCAGTTACTACAGGTGTCCCTCATTGCGTTATCCTCTATTATTTAATATACGCATTAATAACCTCCACTCACCATGCTAGTTTAGTTCAGTACGCAGACAACTGAACATTAATATGTGCAGCCTCAACAATAAATAAGCTCCAAGATATTACCCCAAAATCCTTTTCCTCTGTAGAAAGCTGGTTCAAAGAATCAACCTCCCACTCAGCCCCATGAAAACTAAGATGTTCTTCGTGTTTCACTGTTGCAGTCATCACATTTGGGTTATCTGCTTGCAGTAGCCCTCAGTCGGCCTGATTATCAAAGTCTTGGGTCCTGCGTATGTTGCTGTCTTATCATCTTCTGCGACGTCAGGTAGTCAGGGGTATAAAGCATGCAGCTGCTGCCATTACATCAGTCTTTCTTGCCGTGTGGTGCCTGAAGCAGAAGCAGTTTGCAAGTGCCGGTCGGCCGACTCCTGAAATTTTTGTTTTCGAGTTTCAGAACCGAAGTCTTCAACTAAAGCTAAGTACCCCATTGGGGAACCTTTTTCTTGCTCTAAACCGATGTCAGTAAAAGTCAATAATTGTATTTCTTGAGGAAAGCAAATACCTCATAAAGATTTTCATTCGTACTGTATTCCTTGCCTAGGCCCTGACCATGACGTACCTCGCTGTCAGTTTTGTGCATTATTTAAACCATGAGCTATTCGTCGTCGGCATATTTTTGCTTCTAAATATTTTGGTACTAAGTTCAGTTATCCAGATATGTCTTTGGTAAACTGCCTGACTACAGACATTCCAAAAAAACGCAAAGATAAAGACAGAGACAGGCCGCCTAGGTCCAAAGCTGCCGATGACGCTTCTCCTAAGCTAGTCGCCAGTTTGCCAGTACTCAGTGAGGCGCTTTCGCAGCCCCTGATACCCACTCCTTCAGATTCACAGGCCTCTACTGAGACCCATTCAGAGTCCGGTATGCCACAAAATGCTTCAACTGTGGAACCTGCGGATGTCTCTACCTTGAATGGGTCCAGAGGCGCTGTGCAGGCACCGGCTTCTGAGGGTGTATTCAGGCCTACTGACTGGCATATTAAACCGACGCCATCTTCTTATTCAAGGCCTAAACCTCAATCCATGCCTAGAAAACCTATGCCCAGACTGCATGGTCAGGCCTTTATGCCTAAAAAACAAATGATAAGAATAGCTGAAGACCTTATTACTTTAATCAGGGGAAGCCAACCTTCCCCCTCTAAGAGACCTAGGACTGAATTTGCTTATGATACTTCTGACCAGGATTCTGAAATTTCTGTCTCCTCTAATGACCAGGATTTACCCTTATCTACCTATGAGGATTCTGATGCAAAGGACTCTATTCCCTCTGCTTCTCCCCCAGAGGATTTTTCTTTTGGTGAAACCTTGCATACTCTTAGGGAGCATTTTCACTTGGAAAGCCAGGATTACTCTGATTCTAAAAAGAGGCTTAGAGATTTCTTACTCCTGCCCCAACACAGGCCTTTAGCTATCCCTCCTGTGCTGGACATTGTTGACAATGCCTTTTCGGAATCTAGCTTGGCCCCTGACTCTTTACCTCCTGCTCCCAGAAAATCTGATAGATATTACAGGGTTGCTGATTCTCACAAGTTCCTTTTTAAAAATCCTACTGCAGATCCTGAGACCATTTCACAAGGACCCAAGGGCATTAAGGCTACTACTGCCAAAAATCCTACCCCCTCTGATTGAGATTCCAGGGCCCTGGATAGATGGGGTAAGAAGGTATACACCTCTGCAACTTTGGCCATCAGGGCTTTAAATTGCCAGTTTCATATGTTAAAGAATTAGCAGCATATTATTGGATTGCTTAAACAGAAAATGATGTTGATTCTTGATTGTGCTGAAAATAAGGTTTTACAGGATTTAATGCATTCTGCTGAACAGATTGGAAAACATACTTTGCAATGTGGTTTTGATTCACTAGAGGCATCTTGCAGGGCTGCTGTCGCCGGGTCTGTACTTAGAAGGCATGCTTGACTTAAGAAGCAATCTTTGCCAGATCATGTTAAAACTAAATTGCTGGATGCTCCCTTAAATCAGGACCATCTGTTTGGCAACAAAGCAGAAGAAGTTCTTAAAAAGATGGAGGAAAATGCTAAATCTATGCAAACTGTTAAAGATTTCTTACAAGTGCAGCCTCCAAGATTTAGTAGGCATTGGCCCTCAAAAAATTGGTCCTTTCCTGCCTATTCCAGGCCTGCTCAGTTCAAACCCAGAACCAGCAGAACACCCAGGCTTCAGTCCCAGGGTACGCACAGGACTAAGCAGTGGGGGGCTCCCACTTCCAAATTAGGGAGTAGTAAGACTCCCTCCTATGGTAAGCTGTCTCAGTGACTTAACTTTAAAACTTCCAAGCACTTCTCAACTGACTGCTCCTTTAGGGGGAAAGATCGCTCTGCAAGCAAAAAACTGGGAACTCATTACCCAGGGCAAATGGGTTTTAAACATAGTTTCCCAAGGATACAGATTTCACTTCCACACGTTACCAACCCAAACGGTTGGCCAGATCTACCCCTAAATCAGTGGGCAGAGGCTCAAAAGCAAGTACTCTCTCTCTCTTAAGATTAAAGGCTATTCAGACTGTACCAGAAGAGGAAAAGGACAAGGTTTCTACTCAAGACTTTTCCTGGTACCCAGAAAAGACAACTCATTGTGTCCTATCTTGGACCTTTCTATCCTAAGCACCTTTTTGGTGATTTCAAAATTCAAGATGCTAACTCTTCACCAGTTGCTTTCCATGATAGGAAAAGATGCCTGGTTGGCAACACTGGATTTAAAGGAAGCCTACCTGCACATCCCAATCAAGGAATCTTGCAGAAGATACGTACGCTTCAAAGCAGGCTGCATGCACTATCAGTTCTCTGCACTGCCCTTTGGCTTATCTACTGTGCTCAGCGTATTCACAAAGTGCCTAGCTCCAGTCATTGCATTTTACAGGCAAAGAAATATTCAAATATACCCATACCTGGACAATTGTCTAATTCAGGCAGAAAGCCAGGACATACTTTTGAATCATCTGTAATTTGTACAAAAGGTGCTAACATGTCTGGGGTACACCATAAATGAAAAGAAATCATATCTGGTACCCTGTCAGCAAATTATATTCCATGGAGCAAGCTTGAACACAACTTCCCAGATGGCTTTCCTCATGCCAGAGAAACAAATTCATTTGACAACTTACTTCAAACTAATGGCCACAAAAACCCTGCTATCTGCAAGGCAAATACTGCAAGCCTTGGGGTTCATGCCCTCCTGCATTCTACTAATTCCATATGCAAAACTGCATATGAGGAAACTACAGTGGTATCTAAAATGCCTATGGTGTCAACATTCTCAGGATCTAGAAGCAATGATTCCTATCATTCCTTGCCTACAGTTAGAGTTCCTTTGGTGGGCAGAGGCCTGCCACCAAAACAAAGGTCTACCATTCACTCTACCCCCTGCTGCCCAAACCCTAACAACAGACAATCAAAAAGAAATCCTAGCTGTACAAAATGCTCTGACAGCCTTCAAGGACCACATTCTTCCAGGACAATTAATGGTAAAGATGGACAACACCACTGTTATGTGGTACATAAACAAGCAGGGGGGTACCCATTCATACCCCCTCTGCAGACTAGCCATGGCTCTGTAGAACACAGCCTTGAGCTACCAAGTGCATCTACAGGTTCAATTCCTGCCAGTAAAACTAAATACATTGGCAGATAAACTAAGCAGAAATCTAATGGACCCACACGAGTGGAAACTGGAACCAAAGACTTTCAACATGTTGATAAACAAATGGGGGAGTCCAGATATAGACCTGTTTGCCTCCCTCCAGAACTACCAGTTGGACAAATTCTGCACAAGGACTCCCCACAAACAAGCTCGGAAAGTGGATGCTCTGTCCTTCAGCTGGAAAAACCTATCAGTGTATGCCTTTCCTCATCTGCCTCTATTCTCCAAAGTACTACTAAAGATCAAACAGGACAAGCCAAGGACAATACTGATCGCACCAGATTGGCCACCCCAACACTGGTACCCCCTGTTGCGCAGCATGTCACTGCTGGTTCCATTGCACCTGCCTCAGACCCCTACCCTGCTGTCAAAGCAGGAGAGCCAGATGCTACACCCTCAGCTTCAAACCCTGAACCTGGCAGCCTGGCTAATTACCTAATCTCTCCATTTCCATCCCTCAGTAAACAAGTGTTGGATATCATTTTGGAGACAAGAAGGCCTTGTACTAGAAAATCTTATGCTGAAAAATGGAAAATATTCTGTGCCTGGAACCAAACTCAAGGGATGGACACAGCTGTGCCCAATTTACCTCAGATTCTTCAATATTTAACTGTGTTGCTTCACAGGGGCCTTTCTTTTTCCTCCATCAAAATTCATGCCTCAGCCATTTCAGCTCATTACAGCACAGAACCACCCCTCTTCTCTCATCCACTGCTCAAGCAGTTCCTCAGAGGGGCCAAAAACTTAAGACCACCCAGTAGAGCCCCAACTCCAGCCTGGGACCTTAACTTTGTATTGGAAAAACTCACTCTTCCTCCTTTTGAATCAGTTGCAAGTGCAGAGTTAAAATTCCTATTATGGAAAACAACCTTCATTTTAGAAATCACTTCAGCAAGAAGGGTATCAGAATTACAGGCCCTTATGGCAGTGGAGCCTTTCATCATCTTTCATGTGGACAGGGTGTCCCTCAGGACCAATCCCTCCTTCATGCCCAAGGTAGTATCCAGTGTGGCTCTTAATCAGTCCATTCATTTTCCAACCTTCTTTTCTAATCCACAGAACAAAGGGGAATGGATACTCTGCACTCAATGATGTGCACAGACAACTTAGATTTTACTTGGACAGGACTAACCATCAAAGGAAATCTGAACAACTGCTGGTGGCATTTGCTGCAGGGACAGAGGGGAAGGCTATTTCAAAGCAAACTATTTCTAAATGGATAGGCCATTGCATTAATTTCTGCTATAAGCACCATGGAAAAACCTATCCCACAGGGGATTAGACCACATTCAACCAGGGCTGCATCTACCTCTACAGCCTTCCTCAGAAGTGTCCCTACCAGGGACATCCTAGAAGCTGCTACCTGGAGTTCTGTGCATACCTTCACCAAGCATTACTATTTGCCAATTTTCTCTACATCCAGAGCTGGCTTTGCCACTGCAGTCTTGCAGGGCCGTTTAGCTGGTCCTAATACTATCTGATGTCCTTCTCCCATCCTTAGCTTTGGGAATCTACCCAAATGTGATGACTGCAACAGTGAAACACAAACATAGTACAGTTGTGTACACTTACCATAAATGTAGCTGTTCGAGTGTATTCACTGTTGCAGTCCTGGTTACCCTTTCTCTAGCCCCCTGACTTCTTTTGGCTATACCTCTTTTCTCCTTTACCATGCTTAAAAGCTTTTTGGTGTATTTGCTTTTTTGTTGGAGGTATAACCTTGTGGATATATATATATATATATATATATATATATATATATATATATATATATATATGTTTAATTGTTTCCCATTGGGGGGCACCTAACATCTGGGTCAAGAAAAACTGATGTAATGGCATCGGCTGCATGCTTTATACTCCTGAGTACCTGACGTCACAGAAGATGAGAGAGCAACCAATGCAGGACCCAAGACTTTGATAATCAGGCCTACTGATGGCTACTGCAAGCAGATAACCCAAATGTGATGAATGCAACAGTGAATACACTTGAACATCTACATTTATGGTAAGTGTACACAACTGTATTTTAATGCTTATTACCTCAAAACGTTGCCAAAATCAAAAGCAATCATTTACCATAAAGTCAGCAAATAATACTGCCACTGAAACTATGACTCACATAAATTTCTATGCATTATAATAGATGATACTCTCAAATATGACCAGCATATGACACACCAGAAGCTGGGCTGTCTTCATAGGATCAATGAACTCCCTGTGAACACTGCAAGAAAAACTCAGTCACCACCTTCTTACTGCCAGCTTTCTAATACATGGCTCATATCCTAACAAACTTAAACAATACCCAAAGAAAGAAAATTCCTTCCTGCTACAATAAAATAGCTAAATTTGGGACCAATTTCCCTCATTAGACCCATCATTGTCATGGCTTAAAGCAATTAAACTGACTTGAACTGCACAACTATCCAACATATTCACAACTAACTACAGCACACACACTTACTCATCATCTAGAAAAATGTCCTGCAATAAAAAATATTACTGCCCTACTGTCCAGCAAGGAACCCTGTTCAAGTAACAAATTCTTATTACTCACAAATAAATCAAATAATGTAAAATATTACTGCCCTACTGTCCAGCAAGGAACCCTGTTCAAGTAACAAATGTTTATTACTCACAAATAAATCAAATAATGTAAAATATTGCTGCCCTACTGTCCAGCAAGGAACCCTGTTCAAGTAACAAATTCTTATTACTCACAAATAAATCAAATAATGTAAAATATTACTGCCCTACTGTCCAGCAAGGAACCCTGTTCAAGTAACAAATTCTTATTACTCACAAATAAATCAAATAATGTAAAATATTACTGCCCTACTGTCCAGCAAGGAACCCTGTTCAAGTAACAAATTCTTATTACTCTCAAATAAATCAAATAATGTAAAATATTACTGCCCTACTGTCCAGCAAGGAACCTTGTTCAAGTAACAAATTCTTATTACTCACAAATAAATCAAATAATGTAAAATATTACTGCCCTACTGTCCAGCAAGGAACCCTGTTCAAGTAACAAATTCTTATTACTCACAAATAAATCAAATAATGTAAAATATTACTGCTGTACTGTCCAGCAAGGAACCCTGTTCAAGTAACAAATTTTTATTACTCACAAATAAATCAAATAATGTAAAATATTACTGCCCTACTGTCCAGCAAGGAACCCTGTTCAAGTAACAAATTCTTATTACTCACAAATAAATCAAATAATGTAAAATATTACTGACCTACTGTCCAGCAAGGAACCCTGTTCAAATAACAAATTCTTATTACTCACAAATAAATCAAATAATGTAAAATATTACTGACCTACTGTCCAGCAAGGAACCCTGTTCAAATAACAAATTCTTATTACTCACAAATAAATCAAATAATGTAAAATATTACTGACCTACTGTCCAGCAAGGAACCCTGTTCAAGTAATAAATTCTTATTACTCACAAATAAATCAAATAATGTAAAATATTACTGCCCTACTGTCCAGCAAGGAACCCTGTTCAAATAACAAATTCTTATTACTCACAAATAAATCAAATAATGTTGCAGAAGACTCACTGTACTCACAATACATTGCTAAACTCTGGAATAGTATCCCCACACAAATAAAACTCTCTGACAGTATGAAGGTCTGTTGTGTCTTCAGTGATTGGAGTGGGATGGCAAGATTTGTAGTACTTTTGTAGGAGGGAGATTACTACATTCTTAAAATGTGAGTTAAACAGTGAAGCAAGGGTTTGAGAGTTGTTGGTTGGGGGTGGGCTGAGTTAGGTTGATTTTCCAAGACTAAACTATTTAATTTTTTCCATTTTTTTTTTGGATTGTTTGATGATGGATTTTGGGTGTTGTTGTACTAAGCTATAATAAAAAAACATCAAGTGTTTTAAAGATGGGAGCAGCCGAACTGTAAATTAATACATTTTCATCATCATTCAAGATTATGGTATAAAAGTTTTTTTATCATCATTAAGTTTAATTGGTTGTTTTATATTTTAGTATTTAAATATTTAGATATTTAAATGTTCTGATTATTTATTCATTTTAGGTAATGTTCCAGCAATAGACCGGCTCTTTTATAGTTTCTTAATAACATATTTTTAGTCATAGACGATTTAGATATGTTATAAATGTTATCATTGTAGAGTTTTTAATAGATAAATTAATTTATCAGCTTGTTCTTTTTCTTATATATTTTTTATGCTCATGGTATTCCTTACTGTTACATCTTTAATTGCTGACTGGGGATATTTTTTTCAGTGGCTTAATTTCTTTTAAAGGGTATATAGTGATCAGCTGGATTTTTAATGGTTGTTCTGAAGAAGCCTGTCATTAAGCAGATGGAAGCACTTAACCTTTCATCTCATATCAATTTATTTTATTTCATTAAAGTGTATTCTTCAAAACACATTCTTGCAGTTTGCTTTTTTGTGTGTTTCTTGGTTATTGGCGAGTGGTTTATTTTGATTCCTGTTTTCCATCTGCACCATATCGGATCAAGGGGAAATTGCAGATGATAGTGTGACTTCTGATGGTGCTGAGGTTCCTATCACTATAGGGGGAACTTACACATTTAACTGAATTGTTATCCCAGGTTGTGGCAACACAGGGAAGTGTTTCCAGCATTTCTGCTTCCTTCACTATTCCGGGTAACCAGCTTGAATTTTTGCCCAGAACTCTAGCCAACCAGTGAATACTTCAGAGACCCACATTCAGGGGCGTACTGGTTACATGCCTCAATCTTCACTAAAGGCTAAATCCAGTGGATGTGGGTCTCATCCAGGATTTTCCGGGTCCTCACAGTTTAACCTACAGAATACCGATTTAGGATTTTCTGCAGAGAATTTTGACTTAATAAATGGGCTGACAGAAGCATTAATTTTTCTGGCATTCACAAACCAATGACCCTTTCTTACCAGGACATGGTATGTACATTTATAGATAAACTAGTCAATTTTCACTCTGTTCAGATTGAAATTCAGTATTTACGGGAATGTATTAGTTGCAGGAGAGTACCTAAAGTATTGCAACTATACAAATTCCCTAACAATGTTGATCATAACAATAATTTCCATCTTGAACTTCTTGAGCTGTTTAACAACTTTAGCATTGAACTGATGAAGGTTATGGTTAGAAACTATGAGTCGAAATTAAATTTTCTGCTCGACAAACTTAAGTTTTTGAATGAACAGATCATTTCTGACTTTAAGCTTTTAAAGACACTGAAAATACTTGTGATGACATACAAAGGAGAAAGATTGCCAAGATAAGGAGGGATTTAGTGGAATATAGAGATGGGGTGGCTTATCCCGTACCCAAAGGGAGCAGCACTCTTATCTTGGGATATGGTGAAAACAAATACTGAATCTGGTTTGGATGCAACCCCAGTCCTTTTCCCTTTGGGGTTTCCCCCATTGAGACACAACAAACTGGTAGCATGGAGCCATGTGTCCAACAATCAACCTGTGAACTGAGATACCTTTTACAACAGGGGGAGAAGGGGGAGAGGAAAGGGCTAAGGTTACAGGAGAATGTGCAACAGAGATTAACTGTTACTGCTACCTCTGCCGATCTGGGCAAGTTTAAGATTTCTCATGGAGGAAAGATGATTTTGTATTGTAATTTTAATAATTTTAATTACAGTGATTTTTATTGTTGATGTTACATTTCTTGATCTATTTATAAAAGATTTTCTGTTTGTTCTAAGTAGACCATTGAAAATAGTGGGCACAGTGGTTGATTTAAAATTGTTTCTCAGGAAGGTTAATTTGGGATTTCTCCTACAGCACTCTGATTCAAAGGGTTCACATGATTGTTTTAGGAAGAAGAGTGTCATTAATCTGCCCCTTCACCCGGTTTGAAGAGTTAGTGCAGACTGACCTTAGGAATTTAAAGGGACAATCTAGAACGACAGGGCACAATTTGACGCCAGATGAGAAATTACTTTTGCAGTCTATCAAAATCGGATTATCGAATTATGAAACCTGACAAAGGGGGAGGGGTGGTTATAATGGATGTCATAGATTATGAGTCACATGTATTTAAAATCTTGTGTGATGATCAAAAATATAATATTAATTAATATAATATAATATTGTTTCAAGGAATGAGATTAACATTGCTTATTCTAAGATATACTTTTTTTAATGACCACTTCTTCCAAGGTGGGATTGACAAAAAGCTTTTGGACTTTTTGTCTGTGGACAAGCCTTGTGTTCCCTCAATATTCAGCATACCTAAAGTGCCCAAGAGTATTGAGAACCTCCCACTTCAACCTATAGTGGGGATACAGGCTCTAGGACATAGCTATTGGCTATATTTATTGACCAATAGCTCAAACCCTTTGTCTCGAGTATCAGGCATATTTCTAAGACTTGTGGGACTTAATATTAAACCAGACTTTTTCCATGATGATAGGATTTTTGTCGCTGTTGACATTGTTGACCTGTTTACATGTATTCGCCATTTGGAGGGATTGGACTAGTTCCATGCGGTACTATTAGAATGTGATTACTTGACCAACATAGAAGTTAATTTATTGGTAGAATTTATGGAACTAGTTTTGAACAATAACTTTATGTATTTTAATGGGGAGGGGGAAATATGTACTGAGTTCTTGTTTTGTGTCATTATGGTGCTATTACAGGCATTTCTTAGATGATATTTGTTTAATTTGGAAATGCACCAAGGAGGAGTGACAGTAATTTTTGACTACATAGAAAATACTACTACATTTTTGAGATTTTCTTACACTTATTCCACAGAAAACATTAACTATTTGAATTGTGACAATTTATAAGGACATTAACAATGGCAGGTTTCAATTCAAGGTATTCTTGAAGGATACCTTTTCAAATTCCTGCCTGCATTATTCTAGTGAACACCCCTTTTATCAAAAGAAGGGTATTGTAAAGGGTCAGATGATCAGTGCATCTAGAATGACCACTGATCCAGAATTGTTTGATCAGGAACTTAATTTTATCAAACAACTGTTTAACAACAGGGGTTATCCTATCAAATTACGTGATCAACTAGCCCTTGAGGTCATTAATGAGCATTATTCTAGGTTTTTCTGTATTCTTGAGGTTGAAGCAAGTACACAGACGTCTAATAAAGTGACAACTTATTTAACACTGCTTTTATTTGCACATTTTGTTCTGATTCTTGGGACATTGAAAGGATTGTTAACAAGTACTGGGGTGTTTTAACCCACATCCCAGAAGTGAAAAAGGTAATTCCTGAAGTCCCATTTTTTGTTAGGATGAGGGGTAGAAACCTAAAAGAAATTCTAGGGAATCACCTGGGGGATATGAGTGCTACTAGAAGTAACGAGGATTGGCTCCTTTAAGTGTGAATTTTGTAGTCAGTGTCAATATATGTTTGACTCCTGTGAACTCAACTTGGAAGCTAGAGATTTTATTATTAAACCCATGGGACATTTTAATTTTAACAACCAAGGGGTTGTTTATTTAGCTACGTGTTTAGCCTGCACCAGTTTTTTATGTTGGTAAGACAGAGAGATCTTTGAGGAAGTGTATTTACGAGCACATATATGATGTGACTCATTCCAAGGAGGCTAAGGCACTTTACAGACATTCAAATTTATGTCTTACTCATAGATATTCTTTTTTTTTTTGTTTTGGAGCAGGTACTTGGGGAGGGGGAGCCTGGGAAACTAGATTAGAATTTAAGGAGTTGTTTTGGCAACTCAAACTAGATGTGGGCAAACCCCCTGGCTTAAATTTCAATATTTCTATTTCCAGTGTTTTAAAGATGAGGGCAGCCAAATTGTAAATTAATGAATTTTCATCATCATTCAAGATTATGGTATAAAAGTTTTTTATCACTATTAGGTTTGCTTGGTTGTTTCTTATTTTAGTATTTAAATATTTAGATATTTAAACCTTCTAATTATTTATTGATTTTAGGTAATGTAGTTATCGACTGGCTCTTTTATGGTTTGTTAAAAACATATTTTTTAATAGGGCACATGATTTAGATATGTTATAACTTTTATCATTGCAGGGTTGTTGATTGAAAAATTCTTTTATCAGTTTGTCCTGTTTTTTATATATTTATGTTCATGGTATTCCTTGCTGTTACATGTTTAATTGCTGATTGGGGAAATGTTTTCATTGGCTGGAATTTCTTTTAAAGGATATATAACGATAAACTGGATTTTTAATGGTTGTTCTGAAGAAGTCTGTCGTTTAGCTGATGAATGCTCTTAACCTTTAATCTGTCATAAGTTTATTATTTTTTTTCATTAAAGTGTATTCTTCAAAATGAGTTGGTGCAGTTTGCATTTTTGTGTGTTTCTTGGTTATTGGCAAGTGGTTTGATAAGAAAAGAAACTATGGGAGGAGCACATGCTGAATGAGTTAGATGAAAACTGGTTTATGAAGAAAAAGGAAGGGTCTTTGTGTTGAACATAAGGTACCTTTATTTATTTATTTATTTATCTAACATTTGTTAACTGGGAAAGTATGACTTGGAATAAAGCCAATTTTCAGTGATGGCCCAAGAAGAAATGCTCCAGATGCATGTGTTTTAATGTAGGAGGAAACCGGAGCACCTGGAGGAAACCCACACGAATGCAGGGAGGACATGCAGACTCTGCACAGAAGGCACCCCAGCCGAGAATTGAACCAGAGAAGCTCTTGCTGTGAGGCAACAATGCTACCGTTGCATGCACCACTGCGCCATCCAACCTGAAAGGGGAGAAGGTAGTTTGACCAAAGGAATTCACAACTGATTTTTAAATTGTGGACATTGCATATGAGCTGAGTATGCTGTATTAAGGGGCTATTAATCTATCAGACAGCACAGAGGATGAAGGCTATGTGTGGGAGTTAATGCAGAGGGTTACTGTTATGAATTGCTAACAAGCTGTTTTCCTGTAGTCCAGGGTTTGATCCCCTCAACCTCCATCCACCTACTGTTTGATTCTGAGAAAGCCACATAACTACACAATTCTCTTGGTTCACCACTTTTTCAGTGGGCTTACCAAGTTAAACATAAATAAAATAAAAAAAAATAAAAGAAATGTAAAAGGAAAAGAGATGTAAGCCTAGATGATGAAGCAGTCATTATAATGCTACCAAAAAGAAATGGGGATTCAAAGAATCACAGTAGCTTCAGATGACTGTCATTCATTAACACAGAATCTGTGCCAGAGCAACATTATCAAGGCTGGAGAGAATGATCACATTCTTGGTGAAAATGGGGCAAGTGGGTTTTGTAAAATGTACATTTAAATGTGTCTTACTTGGTACTGACATTGACTAGGATTCAGAAGAATTCTCTGTGCCTGCAATAATTGGTCAATCTGGGATGGACATTTATCATGATGGAGAGAATCTCTGATACAGGGACATGGTAAAACTGCACTGAGAAATACCTCATTAACAGCTTATTACCATTTCTCTGAATTGATTACTGAGAAGCAAGAGCTTGTTTTCTGACTACCAGCCCATACATTTCAGTATCATAGACACACACACACACACACACACACACACACACACACACACACACACACACACACACACACACACACTCACACACACACACACTCCTCTGGAATGCTGGTTTAGCATGCAGCTTCACCAGCAAAGTCACTCTCCATGTTATGTCCACCATCAGGGGAAAAACATAGCAGGAGAGTGGTGTCTGAATCAGAAAGCCTTACTGACATGTAAAAACCTTCTGAGCTATGGTTGTACTACTTCACTGAAAATATCACTTAAAAAGTTCTCTGGGTACCCTCTTTTTATGAACATTTCCTTCAAACCCCACATTGTGTCAAAAACACAATCCGGAGAACGTTTTAAGTGATATTTTCAATGAAGTGGTAGAAAAAAGACTTAAGAGAGTTTTCATCCCACTGATGGGTATAGGGTTGAATAACCTGTCACAAGATATGAACAAGGAATCTATGAACCACTTCAGTAGAGCATTAGTTTTAACTTTTAATAGTCATATCTATGATATAAGACATATAATTGAGAAAAACTGGGTAATTTTCTCGGTGGATTCCCAACATATTAAAGTTGTGGAGGAGAGACCACAAATAGTGTACCAGAAGGATGTATGTATAAAAAACATGGTGGAAAAGGAAGGGACAACTAATTCAGAGGGTAAGATGATTAAGTGTGGGTCCTGTACTCGATGTCAACACATTTTAGAATATAACTCAGTTAATGTCCATAATTATGGGTCCATAAAACTTAAAAAGAAATATAGTTGCAAATCACAGGGTGTGGTATATTTAGCATCTTGCCAACAATGTCCTACATATTATGTGGGAAAAACTCTCAAACAGTTCCATACTAGGATTTATCAACATATTTATAGTATTAGAAAGATGGACAGGAATAACGCTCTGACAAAACATGTGATTATTTTTCCACAAAATACTTTCAAATTCATGGTGATTGACCACATAGATTTGGGACAGAGGGGGGGTCATATAATGATTTTTGGAGTTCAAGGAACTGCAATGGCTGCCTAAATTAAATGCAGTTACCCCTCCTGGACTGAATGACCAATGTTCCATTCAGAGTGTGTTAAAACTAATACCCAGTTCTGAATATTAAATCATTACAGTCTCTTATGTGGTAACATATGGCACATTTAAAAAAAAAATCTTGTTAAATACATTCCTTAATTTTTGGCATGGTATTTTGCACAAAACCATACATAAAAGCAAAGAATGTTATATTTGTTTATATGTTATGTATTTTTAACTTCTTGATATCTTTAAATGTGGAATGAAAGTTCAATCAGGTGTTTCTGAATGGTATGTAAGGTGGCTGTTCAAATGATGTTTTATTCTGATGAAGTATTTTGCATTGTCAAGACAATAGCACTAAATTAAAATAAGTTGGTGTGGTTCAGGTTTCATGGTCTTTCTTTGTTATATATCGCTACAGTTCACTTGGTTAAACACCTATGTGTGCCTGGTTAGATCCGACCACAAGCTAATCACCTTGGAAATCCACATCCCCCCCCCGCAAAGGTAACCAGCATGAAAAACTTCTCCAAAGCTAACTTTGGGCTCCTAAAAACAGAGGTGGCTAACTTCACGGCATCCATGCAATTGGAGAACAGCTGCATCACTGCCAAATCCTACACTAATGCCCTGTACGAACATGTTCACAAATGCATGGATATCACCATACCCAATAGAACCAAGACGCTCTCCTCCAAAAAAAGAAAGCCAATCTGGTGGTCCCCTGCCATAAACAAACTCTACAATAGAAGGAGGAAACTGATGAGAAATAAGGTGAAGTCCCAAGACTGGAAAAACTCCCTTATCAGCCTCAACAAAAAGTTGAGATCCCTCATCAAATCCTCTAAAGCTAGCTATGAAAACAAAACTGTAGCAGATAGCAAAGACAACCACAAGGTCTTTATAGTTATGTAAAGAATCTCCATGGCAATACCCAGATTTGCTCGGAGCTGTTGCACAATGGTACCTCCTCTACTGAGCCAACATATTGCCAATATACTGGCCGACAGATTCAGTACCAACTTTACCCCTCTCTCCCCCAACAAAGGACCAATCACAATACCAGTAGATTGCCAGGCACCCAGTATTACTGCTGCACAGGTTAAAACAGCACTGTCCAAGGCCAAGAATACAGCTTCTATAGGACCTGACAATATCCCTGGCTGTGTTCTACATGAACTACAGCATGACCTGGCCCCTCACCTGTGTGCTCTGTTCAATCACAGCCTCACCTCAGGCTTTGTCCCTACTGAATGGCACACTGCTACAGTCATCCCTCTCCACAAAGGAGGAGTGATTACAGACCCTGGGAACTATCGCCCCATTAGCCTGACAAGTCTGATATGCAAAGCTATGGTACGCATCATCATGGACCCAATAAACAAAGATATAGGGAACCTCCAAGCTCTGGATCCCACACAGTTTGGTTTTGTGAAGGGTAGGTCATGCCTGCTCAACCTGGTCGACTTCTTTGAGTCAGTCGCCAGAGCTGTGGATGAAGGAAAGGTGGTTCATACAGCCTACCTTGATCTGGCCAAGGTCTTTGATACCATTCCCCACTAAGGAATCAAAGAAAAACTCACTAAGCTAGGCATCCACCCCTATATCACTAGGTGGGTTGCAAACTGGCTCACAGATATAACCCACAGTGTGAAAGTAGCTGACTCCAAGTCAGACTGTCGACCAGTCACAAGTGGAGTGTCACAAGGTTCGGTCCTGGGTCCTCTCCTGTTTGGTATCTACTTCTCTGAAGTGCAGGCCAACATGAAGGGACTCTGGCTGACAAAGTTCACAGACAATTTGCAAGTTGAGAGCCATAATTAACTCCCCAAGTGATGTTGACATCCTACAGAAAGGCCTCACTGAGACCAATGACTGGTGTCAGAACCATGGCCTTAAGCTTAATGCCAAAAAATGTGTCGTCATCCCCTTTGGGAAAAACCCAGTTCCCATGAATTACCACTTCGATGGTAGTCCACTGAACACAGAAGGCGTCATAAGAGATCTGGGAATACAGGTTGACAGCAACCTCTCTTTTGACCACCACATTGCCACTGTGGTCAGAAAGTCCTTCTATGTGGCACATCTCATTACTAAGGGTTTTGCATCCAGGAAGAAAGAGGTCATTGTCTCCCTCTACTCTTCCCTCATTAGGCCAATCATCGAGTACAATGCCCCATTTGGCATGTACCTCACTAGACACCTACAACAACTGGAGAGGCCACAAAAATACCTTACAAAGAGGATCTTAGGCCATAAACACTTGTCCTATATGGACAGACTCAAAAAACTCCAACTGTTCTCTGTTTCATATCGCCTACTTAGAGGCGGTCTCAGCTTGACTTACAAAGCCATGTCTGACCCACCTCTGTTAGAAATGCTACATCTAAAGAAATCCCAATCCTTCCACACTACACACTCCAGAGACCTCTACCTCATTACCACAATCAACAGAACAAGCTGGAGGGCCAGGGTCATAACCCAGAGACTGCCCATGCTATGGAATAGACTTCCCATACATGTCAAGCGGAGTGCCTCACTGGCCCTCTTCAAGAGAAATCTTGATGAGTGGATGGGAAATAGAAAATTCACCCTGGGGATCACTCCAGTGGCTCTACTTGACAGAGGCACTTGGAACTAAGGTCGGGTGGCACGATGCCAGGGTAATCCTATGGGCTAGGCTTGTAAAGGCTCCAGGGCCATTAGCCAAGTACACACCTATAGACCTATAAATGAACTGTAATGTGTGCTGTGTGAAAAGGTGCATTGAATGACTTCTGGGTTAGTCGACAAAAGTAAGTGGCTTTATGGTATGACTGGGAATTTGTGTGCAGATATGTGTGTGTGTGTGTGTGTGTGTGTGTGTGTGTGTGTGTGTGTGTGTGTGTGTGTGTGTGTGTGTGTGTGTGTGTGTATTTTAGGCTTAGAGTAGGGGTTAGGCTTCCCTCCCTCTCTCAGTATGTATATATTTATGAGTCTACTGAAAATCATAGACAGACTCAAATGTTGACGTTTTTATGTTGACCAGAAAACCTTGAAAATGCAAATGTCGACAGTGTACTATGCATGCACCGAGCACTTATCTCAGCACATGCAAAAATAAATTAATAAAACAAAAACAAATATTGTTTTTACTTGGGGCAAGTTCTCTTCACCCCCCCAATCTCCTGCTAATTATTTATGCTACCTTTGAGATCCCACAATATCAGGGAAAGGGGGTATTCCCCAACCCAGAGAATTGTGCAATCACACACACTTGTTAGACACCTGCCTAATTGACTAAACAGATGTCGACCAAACCTAGTTTCAACTATATTCAGTGCTCCCTACACCACCTGCTAGTTATATAGAGTCTATATTAGATCACTGAATGCTTAGGTAAGCAAACGGTGATTAATCGACCCCCATGTAAGCGAAAGCTTACAAAACCAAACTGTCAGAACAGCGATGTTTTTTCCCCAAGGGAAAAAAAAATCCCTGTTCCAACAAAAAAAAAAGCACATTAAAACATGAGATTAAGTGGTGGGTTTCACCCCCCCCCACATCCCGCTACTTAAATATACCAACTCCAAGACCGCACTACAGTGCCGACAATGGCAAAGTACCGAAGCGGCCAATCAAATTCTTTCCCAGGGAAAGAATTCGGTTACATGCTGCTTCGATATTTTGTCGTTTCGGTTTTGTCAGTTCGACCAAGACGCATTCGAAAACATGCGTCTTTGGTCTGCTGATAGGAGCCCATTATATATATATATATATATATATATATATATATATATATATATATATATATATATATATATATACCATTTCTGAGACCACAGAACAGAGGGGAAAGGGTATATTTCCCAAGCTCCACTGTACTAGAGTTATGCACTGCAGAAAAGCTGGTACATTCAATCAGATGATTTTCAATCAGATGTACAAGTTTTTTTGCAGTTTACCAGTCAACTTATTGATTGGTTGAATAGAACACACACATGTATACATATATATATATATATATATATATATATATATATATATACACACACACACACACACACACACACACGCGCGCGCGCGCGCGTGCGTGTGTGTGTGTTGATGTATTCACTATGATTTGTGTTTCTACTTTAGGGGGGTTATACAAGTTAAATCATAAATGCCAAGATCATGATTGAGCTAGATGAGCAAAGACATTCCAACCTGGATCACAGATGTTCCATGTTTCCAACTTGTTTTGTTTCTGAGATAATTTTTTTCTGTAAAAATGTGTTTTTTTCTTGCTTATTTTCAAATTAAAAAAATATTAATGGGCAATAAAAATTAAATATAACTGATTTTGTAGTAAGCTGAAAGCGTCTCAGTCTGTACTTCTACTAGCCTCTCTGTGTCTGAATAGTAGAGTCTTAGCGGGTGTGTTTGTGTGTAATTTTTACTCATTTATACAAAATTTAAATGATGAACACTTTCTATGCATGCAGTATCACTTCCTTGTGTTTTCTTTTAAAGTTATTCACATTAAGAAAAAAATTTATATTCCTGGAATAATACTCATTTTTTAGACATTTCTATGTTCTTTATATCACAGTATCCTGTTATACTTTCCTTTGTGTCAGTGAAAGATTCTGCTGTCATGTTTTCTTATCAAGTTTTAGATTTATTGGTTATTTCAACTTTAAAGTTGTTACAACTAATAACATCATTCAAACTATCTTTGAAAATATGCAAAATACCATATGCAAATATAAAAAATGTTATCAGTACATTAAATTTGTTTGTGAAGTCTTCCTTAATCTTTGATTTTACATATTAATATGACTTCGGCATCATGATTAAACATTTTGCCAGATTGTCATTCCTACTAGTGAAGAGCATACCTATCACTTCTCATTCTCCAAAAATACGCATCTTGTAAGCTACCTGCATGAAGCCATCTGTAATATCTAGGCAGCTGATCCATAAGAATCTTTAGAAGCCTAGCCATACATTCCCATGAAGTTTTTACCCTTTATATTTTATGTACGAATAACCCACAGATGAGGCGGGACATTTACAAGTTTCCCCTATCTATGAGGGACAGTGGTGCTAAACTAGATGTGAATTTGTGGTTACCCATCCATTCATCCAGATTATATTTGAATAGTGTAAGAAAAGTACTTTGCTTTATGTGTGGAGAGGAGGGCAATTCCAAAGAAGTGGTATCATCTGTGACACATATCTATCCCTCCAACATGTTCTATTTATGTTGCTAAAACAATGTATTTCTTTTGAGTGGATGTGTTTATTCCCCTATTGGACGGTAGGTATGACGGGATAAGGTCTGTTGAGGCTCTGTAAGAGAATCAGAAGTCACCTCTCAGTAGCCTGTTTGACACCAAGAAGATGGACAAAGATTTAATATGGTCTATATACCTTTTTTGATTTTGACCTTTGATTTTCTTAGTGAAAAAGCATTGTGGGCATTCAATTTGTGCCAAATGCTTGGACCGACACATACCAAAGGGAAAATTATACTCCATGATCACACTGATGAATGCAGATTATAATGAATGATCACATCTCTGGACCTGTATGCCATACTCTTAGTAATAAGTTTATATCAAAGGATAGTTCAGTGTCTACATTGGTTCTCAGGTCCCAAATCACTGGATCAGTTTTCATGGGCTGTCTTACCAAGGTGATAGCTACAATGGATGTCTTGATTGCTGAACAATACTGTTATACATTTCTTGGCATTCAGTTTTAGTCCATGGTTTTGACACCAGACATTGGTTTAGGAATGGCCCATATGGAGGATCTTGGTTTCCTCTGGGGAGTTTGTGATGGCACCACGTTTAAAGCCATCTGCAAACTTGGTCAGCCATAAAACTTTAACAGTAGCTTTGACCATCAAGAAGTAAATGCCAAAGGGCTGAACCTTGAGGTACAGCACTAGTAACAGGTCTTTTGGAGGAGTTAGACCTGCCCACCCTAATTTCTTAGGTTCTATTTGAGAGCCAAATTGCTATTCAATGAGTTACATGGTGATTAATATTAAGCTGGGATAGTTTATCTATGATATTTGAGTGTGGGATGGTATCAAATGTCTTGTGAGGTCTAGATGTGCAGTGTGAATTATTTTGCCCTCATTTATTCCTTCAGTAACCTTCTCAAGGAGGTCAGACAGGTTAAGTAGGCAGGAACTGCCCTTAACCAATCCAAATTAGCTTGTATTAAGAGTTTGTTGGTCACCTATTGTAAATAATACATGTGTATATACCTTTAAGAAGCTATCCAATGGCTTGCACATTGCACAAGTGTATAAATACTGAGCATGTGCAAGCTAGACTGCCATTTTGTAGTTAGCTGTTGAGATGTAAGCATGTATGTATGTAAGCTCTGTCTGCTAACTAGTTTGTTCATATTTAATGATGCTGCTATCCATCCTCATGTGTTTTTATGTATTAAAGCATCTGAACAAAAACCCAAGCCTTCTTGTTATATAGGTTCATAGGTAGGTACTAGGCTATCTGCCCGAAGGCATTTATAAGCCTAGCCAGAATGTGTTGGCTTTCGCCGCCCCCTTAGATTAGTTCCCTGTGCCCCTGTCCAGCAGAGCCACTGAAGTGATCCCCGGGGTAAACTTTCTGTTTCCCATCCACTCGTCAAGGTTTCTTTTGAAGAGTGTTAGTGAGGAGCTCTGCCTAATGTAGATTGGAATCTTGTTCCAAAGCATGGGAAGTCTCTGGGACTGGAATCTATCCCTCCAGCATGTCCTATTAATTGTTGTGATGAGGTTTAGATCCCTAGAGTGTGTGGCTCGAGGGGATAAGGTTTTCTTTAGGTGGAGCATGTCCATCAATTCTGGGTTGGACATGGCCTTGTATGTCAGGTAGAGATCACCTCTGAGTAAATGGTATGCAGCCGAGTACAGCTGGAGTTTCTTCAAACGAGCTGCATAGGGCATCTGTTTGAGGCCAGTGATCCTCTTGGTGAGATACTTCTGTAGTCTTTCCAACTGTTGCAGGTGTGTTGTAAGGTACATCCCAAATGGGACATTGTACTCTATTATGGGTCTGGTGAGTGATGAGTAGAGGGGCACAATGACCTCTTTTGATCTAGATGTGAACCCTTTTGTGATTAGGTGGGCCATGCAGAAGGATTTTCTAACCACTTTGGCAATGTGATTATCAAAGGTGAGATTACTATCTACTTGGTCCCGAGATCCCTTATTACGTCTTCCGTATTTAGGGGATTACCACCTATGTGGTAGTTTGCGGGTACTTTATTTTTTCCAGAGAGGATGACTATGCACTTTTTGGCATTTAGCTTGAGGCCATGATTTTGACACCAGGTATCCGTCTCAGTGAGACCCTTTTGGAGGATGTCTGTGTCAGTTGGAGGGTCAATTATAGCTCCTAGTTTGCAGTCATCTGTGAACTTGGTCAGCCATAGTCCTACTATGCTTGCCTGTACCTCTGAGAAGTATATGCTGAACAGGAGGGGTCCTAGGACTGAGCCCTGAGGAACGTCACTTGTAACCGGTTTAGAGTCAGACCTAGCTCCCACAACTCTCACCATGTGGGTTCTGTCCGTGAGCCAGTTGGCAACCCATCTTGTGATGTAGGGGTTTATGTTCAGGCTGGTGAGCTTGTCTATAATACCAGAATGGGGAATGGTGTTGAAGGCCTTTGTGAGGTCTAGGTAGGCTGTGTGTACCACCTTTCCCTCATCTATAGCCTTGGTAACTGTCTCAAAGAAGTCCACCAGGTTTAGGAGGAATGATCTGCTCTTAACAAAGCCGAACAGGGTAGGGTCCAGTGTTTGGAGGTTCCCAATGTCTCTGTTAATGAGTTCCATGATGATGCACTCCATAGTCTTACAGACCAAGCTAGTCAGGCTTATAGGGCGATAGTTCCTGGGATCTGTTGTGGCTCCACCTTTGTGGAGCGGAATAACCATTGCTGTACGCCACTCTATGGGTACATAGTCTGTGGAGAGGCTGAGTTTGAACGTGTGTTTAGGCGAGGGGTTAGTTCGTCTTTGAGCTCATGTAGGATTCAGCCTGGGACACCATTGATGCTGTGTTTTTGGTTTTGGAGAGGGCTGTTTTAACCTGAGTGTCTGTAATTTCAGGGACTCTACATTCTTCTGGTATGGTTATGGGCCCTTTTGGGGGTGAGAGGGGTGTGAAGTTTGCTCTGAATCTGTCTGCCAGGATTTTGGCGATATCGGTCGGTTCAGTGTATTTTGTGCCATTCTGCACTAACTCTGAGCAGATCTGAGCATTGCCACTTAGATTCTTGACATAGCTAAAGAATGCCTAGTGGTTATCTTTGGAGTCCTTGGCAATTTTTCTTTCGAAGTTCGCCTTGGATGATTTTATGAGGGATCATAGTTTCTTGCTGATACTGATCAGGGATGTCTTCCCTTCTTGGGATTTTACTCTTTTCTGTAATAGCTTCCTCCTTCTATTGTACAGCTTGTTTATGGCAGGAGTCCACCAGACTGGTTTACTTTTCTTGGAGGAGTGAGCCTTGGTTTTGCTTGGGATGGCACGATACATGCATTCTTGTAGGTGCCCGTAGAATGCATTAGTAAAGGATTTTGCAGCTTGGACAGCGTTATCCTTCAGCATGGGGGCTTTGAAACTTTCTACTTCGGTCTTAAGTAACGTGAAGTTTGCTTTTGAAAAGTTTTTCATGGTGGTTTCCTTGTCCAGGGATGGGGGCGGAATGTGGATATCCAAAGTGATTTGTTTATTGTCAGATCTAACCAGCGAGGGGTTGACCTCCGGTGTGGAAAAGCGGTTGCCCATGTTGGTGATGACCAGGTCCAATATGTTGTCACCTCTGGTGGGAGTGTTGACCAGTTGAACCAGGGCATTTGAGTTTATAAATTCCAGGAAATGTTGGGCAATGGAGTTAGTACTTGAGTAGTTCTCCCAGTTAATGTTTAGGTAATTGAAATCACCCAATATTAGGGTGTTTGGTAGGACCTTTATGTTTTCCAGTGTTTCCAGAAATGCGTAATGGGGCTCCTGGGACATGGTGGGTGATCTGTAGCAAGCTACAATTTGAATTGCAGTCTTGCCAATTGTTAGATGCACGTGGATGATCTTTGAAGCATCGTGCTGTGCCACTAACCTGGAGGTGTGGGTATCCTTGATGAATATGGATATGCCCCTGCCTTTTGTATTTCAGTTCGGGTTCTGTGGCCAAAATGTATGGTATGAGTTGTAGCCTGGTAGTCCTGGGGTGCTCTCTGGAGCCTTAAACCAGATTTCTGTTACTGCACATATATCGATTTTCTCCATACTGAGGAGTGCCTCGAGTGCATGCAATTTGAGGTTTAGACCTCTGGCATTGAGTAGCATTACCCTCAGTTTTTTGTTACTTGTGCTATTTATGGCAGTGGGTTTGTCTTTTGAGCCTTGCCTAAAAAAGGCACTATGGGGGTGGCAAGAGCCTTGACCAGTATTTGAAAGCCTAAGGGTGGCAGGTGCAAGCAGTCTATAGCAAAGCAGCATGGCTTGTCAAGCATGTCATCCCAGGTGGACAGATACTGGATCCCCTTTGAATGATACCAAAAACTTAGCCAATTGTTGAAATTGAGAATTTTTTCTTTATACTGTGGTATCATTCTTGGTTAGGGCAGAATGCTACTCAGGGTCAGGGTCATACCGGCCTGGGCTATGTGATCAGAGTGTTCTTCCATGTCTCTTTGCATGTAATCCAGGGAGGTATGGCTCAGGTCATTCACACCAACATGGACAATGACAGAGTCATATTTGTACTTGTTCTGGAGTGACTTGAGTGCTTGTGTTATGTGGCGGATCCTGGCACCCGACAGGCAGCTAACAGTAACCTTCCCCTTATTCAGCCTAGTGAGTGGGATGTCAGTGTGCCTGACTATAGAGTCACCTATTACTAGTATGATGGGTATGTTATTTTGCCTTAAGGGCTGTGATTGCATGGCACACTGATTTTGTGAAGTATGTGTTTTATGGTTTGTGTTGGGGGTGGAGACTGCTTGGATGTTTGCTTTGGAGGTCTCTGTTGCTTTTGCAGATTTGTATTTAGAGCTTCCAAGTATGTTTTCATGTATTTATGTGTGTTTTTTGCCGGTGCTGGTTTAATGGGTCTATGTGAGACTGGTGGTGTGATGCAAGTATTTCCCTTCTCCTCTTGACTGTCTGATCCAGTCTTTGGTTGAGAGAGCTTAACCATCCTAGTTTTTCTGTATAATTGCATCTCTCGCATGTATTAGTGTTTGGTGGTAGGAGGAGAGGGTTGTCTGTGTACATGAGGCAGTTGTAACATTGCCTCAAAATGTCCAGATTCACCAGTTGGACTGGAGAGTACACCTGAAACTACCCTTTGGACATACCTGGATAGGTACTGTTTTACTGGATGGTTGGTAAGGTCGAATAGAGAGCCTTGTCCTTCTGTACAGTACATGAGGGTCTAGTTTTAGGGTTTATAAGTGCTTACTATGAGTTTTGAGCAAGTGCTGGGCTGAGAAATGAATGACTTGAGTGCTTAAGTTGAAAGTTTGTCTAGTTCCAAGGGGAAAATTGAAGAGGAGGCTTTGTGGAGCCTGGAATAGTTTTACCCTGGCTAACCAGCGCTGCCCTGTGCGCAAAACCGGGCAAATGCGGTATTTATAGCAGGGAAATGAAAGATATAGAAATTAGCCCAAAATGGCCAATAAACTACTAATATTTGGGCTGAAACCACTCCTCCAGGGACAGATAGGCTGCCCAAAGCTCCCCTCTCTCACAGGTGAACAGAGAAAGTTCATTCTATCTAGTAAGGTATGGGCAAACACAGAGATTTATAACACAGCCCTGAATTCAACACTATCCTGAAAACTGGACTGTACTAGCTTAGAAAGGTGGGAAACAAGTATATTTTTATATGTATATTTTATATGTATATTATATATATATATTATTATATATGTGTTAGAGACAAATGAGCAACTTGGTGTCAGAAGCGGGATGTCTAAAAGGACATGGAGTTAGAAGAAGCATATCGAAGGGGAATGGAGTCAGAAACAGCTTGGCTAAAATGACTTAAGGCACTTGTTTAGATGCTGGTGGAATATGCAGGAGTGGATCATCCTAAATGTGCAAACTTTGCAAAACAGGTCAGAAATGAACTTCAAATATTAAAACTTGTTCAGCACTATTTCTTTTTGCATAATATGAAACAAGGCATACAGAACGTTTTAAATAATTTTCCCATAAACTGATATGTATGATATTGATAAAAATATTCAAATTATTACAGAAAATGTTTTAAATAAAGTCTGAATTGCATAAAATGAATAAAATAAAGGGAAACTATTGCATTTTCACAAAGCACATGTATTTTCATATTAAGCAAAGACATCCAAGTTATCAGAAGTGTATAAAGTGTTTGCCTGTTTGTGCAGTGTTACAGTAAAGCTATTTCTCAAAAGTACAGCCATTACAAGGCATATTTCACAGAATACAGCCATTACAGAGTATATTTCCCAAAGTAAAGTATTTCAAAGAGTTTATTGTGCATTTGAATGTTGTTAAAAGCTCATAGAACAGTTTGTATATAATTACAAGGGCCATATTTTCTGTGTGTTTGTGAATACTTTGTGGGCATGGCAGATGGATTTCAAAAACCCAGTGCACTTGTGTTTGACAGTATTAAAGACTGGAGACTGTTTGAGCAACAGTTTTTTGTACTTACTTTTCTCACTTGCTTAGAGAAAAACAGCTCTTGTACTCACTTTCCTCACTTATCTAGAGGAAAATAGTTTTTTATTCAGGCATGTCCAAGGGTCAGCTCCCAGTGTTCTATCCTGTCTATCTGATGAATCTGGGCATCTTGAGGCAATGTAGAAATTGCCTCATGTACACAGACAACCCTCTCCTCCTACCACCCAACACTATAACCTGTGAGAGATGCACTTATCTAGCCAAACTGGAGGTAAAGCTCTCTCCAACTAAGACTGACCTTGACAGTCATGAGGAGAAGGTAATCATTTGCACCACACCACACTCATCACATAGTCTCACTAAATCTACACCACCAAAATCCACATGTAGTAACACAAAAACATTCACAGAGGCTCTCAACAATAATCTGTCTAAGCAAAAGAGACATCCAAAGCAGAAATGCAAGCAACCTCCATCCCCCAACACAACCCAAATGATACACAGCCCACAGACTCAGTGCGCCACTCAACCACAGCCAATAAGGCAAAACAATGTACCCAACACACTAGTCTTAGGTGACTCTATATTCAGGCGCACTGATGTCCCACTCACCAGGCTAAACAAGGAGAAGGTTACTGTCAGCTGCCTGTCGGGTGCCAGGATCCACCACATAACCCATGCACTCAGATCACTCCACAACAAGTACAAATATGACTCATGTCATTGTCCATGTTGGTGTGAATGACCTGAGACATACCTCCCTGGACTACATGAAAAGAGACATGGAAGAGCTCTCCAGTCTTGTAGCCCAGGCATGTATGACCCTAGCCCTGAGTAGCATTCTGCCATCACCCAGAATGATACCGCAGTACCAGGACAAAATGATTGACTTCAACAATTGGCTAAGCTTCTGGTGTCATTCTAAGGGGATCCAGTATCTGTCTGCATGGAATGACATGGTCGACAGACCACGATGCTTTGCCACAGATGGCCTGCACCTGTTGCTCCTAGGATTCTGGATACTGGCTAAGGCTCTTGCTGCCCCTGTAGTGCCTTTTTTTAGGCAAGGTTCAAATAAATTCACCACCGTAACAGGAGCAGGCAAGCAAAAACTGAGGGTAATGCTACTCAATGCTAGAAGTCTAAATCTCAAAATGCACTCACTCGAGGCACTCCTTAAAATGGAGAACATCGATATCTGTGCAGTGGCTGAGACCTGGTTCAAGGCTCCAGAGAGCACCCCTGCACTACCAGGCTGTAACTCATACCACACTTTTCGGCCATGTAACCTGGATCAAAACACCAAAGGCGGAGGTGCGTCCATATTCATTAATAATATCCACACCTCCAGGATAGTTGCTCAGCATAATGCATCCGAGGTTATCCAAGTGCAACTAACTCTGGGCAAAACTGCAATCCATATTCTGGCTTACTACAGATCCCCCACCATACCCCAGGATTCACACTCCTCTTTTCTTGATGCACTGGAAAATATTAGGGTTTAACCAAACACTCTAATAATGGGCGACTTCAACTACCCCACCATTAACTGGGAAAACTACTCATGTACCAACTCCTTATCTCAACGCTTTCTGGAATTCATAAACTCCAATGCCCTAGATCAACTTATCCACACCTCCACCAGGGGCAACAATATCCTAGACCTAGTCATTACCAGCATGAGTGACTGGTGTTCCACACCTGAAGTCAACTCCTCATTGGTCCGATCCGCCCATAAGCTAATCACCCTTGATATCCACATCCCGCCCCCACCCCCCCATTAAGGAAACCATGGTAAACATTTCTCCAAAGCCAACTTCATGCTTCTTAAGACAGAAGTGCTGAACTTCATGACACCCATGCAGATGGACAATACAGTTACAACTGCTGAATCCTACACAAATGCACTCTATAAGCACTTATACGAGTGCATGGATTGTGCTATCCCAAGTAGAACCAAGATGCTATCTTCCAGAAAAAGGAAGCCAATCTGGTGGTCCCCTGCCATAAACAAACTGTACAACAGAAGGAAGAAACTATTGCAAAAGAGAGTAAAATCCCATGAGTGGAGGAGCTCCCTGGTCAGCCTCAGTAAGAAGCTGAGATCCCTTATAAGATCCTCCAAAGCTAGCTACAAAAACAAAATCACCACTAATTCTAAGGACAACCACAAAGGCATTCTATAGCTATGTCAAGAATTTCGATGGCAACACCCAGATCTGCTCTTAGTTACAGCACAACGGCACGAAAATTACAGAACCAACTGATATTGCCAACATCCTGGCAGATTGGTTCAGTGCTAACTTTATCTGCAGCAGCTGGAAAGGCCACAGAAGTATCTCACAAAGAGGATTACTGGCCTCAAACAAATGCCCTACACTGACCACCTCAAAAAACTCCAGCTTTACTCCGTAGCATATCACCTACTCCGAGGTGATCTCTGCCTAATATATAAAGCTATGTCAAACCCAGAGCTGTTGGACATGCTACACCTAAAGAAATCCAAATCCCTCTGAGCTACACGCTCTAGGGACCTAAACCTTCTCACCACAATAAACAGGACATGCTGGAGGGATAGATTCCTGTCCTAGAGACTTCCCATACTCTGGAACACGTTATCCATCTATGTCAAGCAAAGTTCTTCATTAGCCCTCTTCAAGAAAAATCTTGATGAGTGGATGGGAAATAGGAAATACACCCCGGAGATCACTTCTGTGTCTCTGCTCGATAGTGGCACAGGAAAAATAACTTTCTTGGGTGGAATAAGCCAGGGAACCTTGTTGGCTAGGCTTACGTAGGCCCTTGGCCCGATAGCCTAGTACCTACCTATGAACCTATGAACCTAAGAGTATGACATTTTCATACAGGTTGCATTTTCTGATAATGATGACCATACAAAGGCATTTATTCTGCTTAATTTAGCTAGGTCAGAAGCTATAGAAAGGGAACGCTCATTTGTGTATGCACCTGCTATCTATACAGGAGAGGGGGAAAGCCATCATATTGTTGTACCGACTGAGTCAAGGGAGGACCCTGAGTGCTTGAAACGTAAATTTAGAGAAATGTAGAACCCCCAGTCAAATGTTACTATGGAAAGGCACTTATTTTACATAAGGGATTGAAAGCTTGGCGAAACTTTTGCAGCATATATAAATGACCTGAGAAATAAAACTAAAATGTGCAGATTTGATGACTTAAGGGACAAGCTGATAAAGAACAGGCTTGTGTGTGGAATAAAAGATGACGCTGTGAGAAAGATTTTGCTTTGTGACGGTAATTTAACTTTGAATAAGGCCACTGAGATTTGTCAGACATACAAGCTCACAGAAATGCACACAAATACAGCTCTAGAAGACACAGTGAAAAAGCTCATGTTGATAGTATGCATCACATGGTTAAAAGAAACAGGCCCAAGCACACAGCAACTGTAACACCTACAGCACTCACTGGTAAACCCCTAGAACTTTTTAGCACATCCCAGACTTTGCACAGTCTCAGTGAAGCATAAGAGTGAGTCAACAAACTCAAAGCATGGGCCACAACCCAGTTTCATTGTCAACTGTTGTAATTGTGGTGGAAGTCATGAATCTAAAAGGGAGAAATGTTTAGCTTTTGGTCAACAATGCCACAAATGCAATAAATGGAATAATTTCAAAAGATTTTGTAAATCAAAAGACCCATATCCTTTCATTAAAAGGGAACATTTTAAGAAATTAGTGGATCAGTTAGAGAGTGACATTTTTACTCTTTATGTGGATGGTGTGTCAGTGCTTCATGAAACAGTCAATACATTAGATTTAATGGGAAAGAATGAAGTATTTTGTACTGTTCAGATAAATGGCAAACCCATAGAGCTCAAAGTTGATACAGGTTCCAAGTGCAATGTTATGTCAGCAGAAACATTTGCTAGAGTGTGTCATGGTGAAAGGCTTGATTTGGCAATGGGTGTGAAGCTTATTGCTTATGGAGGTAAAGAAATTCAAATTGAAGGCTCAGTAGTGCTTTCACATTACTCTTCTGGAAGGACCTGCAACTTATTATTTTATGTGGTCAAGAGGCATGCTCAGTCATTATTAGGGCTCAGAGAGAGTTTGAAAATGGGACTGCTTTCATCTAACAAGGAAGTCGATCATGTTAGCTTAAAAGGCCACTACTATACTTTTGCCCAGCACATTTTTTCTACCTATGCTGATCTTTTCGAAGACAAACTAGGCAAACTTCCATTTGCGTACTCCATGAAGTTAGACCCAGATGCAGGACAGAGTCAAAGCTGAGTTAGATAAAATGGTGCAACAAGGTATGATTTGTCCACGTGAAACTACAACTGGGTGGGTATCTTCCATGGTGGTAGGTCATAAGAAAAGCTCAGATGACAGAATATGTATTGATCCATGAGATTTGAACAAAGCGCTAAAAAGACCTCATCATCCAATGTGCACAGTCGAAGAAATTGCAGCCTTAATGCCAAATGTCACTATTTTTTCTGTCTTAGATGCAAAGAGTTCATTTTGGCAAGTTCTTCTTGACAAGAAACCATCACTGCTCACTAGTTTTAGTACTTCGTTTGGCAGGTACAGATTTTTGAGAATGCCATTTAAGGTAAATTCTGCGAGTGATGTCTTTCAACATGGAATCGAGCAAATCTTTTTCTGGGTATCCTTATGCTATTATAGTACACAACATACTAGTATGAGGTCGTGATGAAGCAGAACATGACAGAAACCTCAGAAAAGTTGTGGAAAGGGCATGTGAAGTAAATTTGAAGCTCAGTCCACACAAATGCAATTCAGGCTACAAGAGGTTACTTATGTTGATCATTTATTTACTAGTACAGGATTACAAGCAGACCCTACTAAACAAACAGACATTCTCGAGATGTCAGTTCCAGACAATGTTCAAGCCCTGCAACGTTTTTTTGACATGGTCAACTACCTAGGTAAGTTCATTCCCTACTTGAGCTGACTTTCAGCACCACTCAGGGAGCTGACACGTAAAGATGTATCCTGGTCTTGGTTAGCGCAACACCAAAGAGCATTTGATGTCCTGAAACAGAGAATTGCAAGTCCACCCAACTCTCAGATATTATGATGTTCACAAGCCAGTTACACTTTCCTGTGATGCTTTGAAATTTGGTCTTGGTACAGTCGTTCTGCAAGAGGATCAACCTTTTGCCTATGCATCAAGAAATGTTATCCAAATTGAGATGCAGTATGCCCAGATCGAGAAAGAGCTTTTGGCAATTGTGTTTCCATGTTCAAAGTTCCATGATTATGTTTATGGTAGACCTATCCAGATTGAAACAGACCACCAACCATTAATCACTATCTTGAGAAAGCCTATGCATTCAACTCCAGACATACTGCAATGTATGATGCTGTGATTGCAAAAGTATAATTTCAGTCTTGTCTACAAGAAAGGCAAATTTCTTTATCTTGCTGATATAGTATCCAGATCCCCCAGAAACACCCCAGAACAGCACAAGAATAAGAACCTTGATTTTGAAGTTATGGAAGTGAGAAAATTTTCTTCCACAAGTCTTGATGAGATGAGACGAGCTGAGAGATCACACATCCAGTTTTACATTGGCTCAACCACTTTATCAATCAAGGATGGCCATCAAGGCAATCTAGTTTACTTCAAGAAGTGTAACCTTGTTTTCCATACAGAGATGAGATTTTGTCTGACAAAGGTATCACTATGAAAGGTCTGGAAGTAGATGTTACAAAGTCCTTGCAACAAGAGTACATTACTATCTTGCATTGTGGTCACCCAGGAACCGAATCTACCAAAAAAAAGGCTGAGAGGACTAGTATTTTGGCCTTCTATGTCACAAGACATATAGAGAGCACTTTCATCTTGTTCAGTGTGTAATAGTACAAAGCCACATCAACAGAAGGAACCGCTTTAGCTTAACCAGATTCCAGAACTACCTTGGTTGACAGTAGCCACTGATATCTTCCACTGGAATGGTCAATATTACTTGGTGTTAGTAGACTCTTACTTCAGTTGGTTCGAGATTGACCTACTTCCTAACCTAGCATCCAGTACAGTCATTACTAAGATGAAGCGTCATTTTGCTGTACATGGTAGTCCGCACAAAGTTATTTCTGACAGTGGCACTCAGTTTACAAGCCAACAGTTCAATAGATTTGCTGAAGAATGGGACTTTGCTCATGTCACAAGTTGTCCACAGTTAAATGGTTTGTCAGAACACACAGTTCAAAGTGCAGAGTAGTTGCTAGAGAAGTCAAAACAAGACAATAGTGATGTTTTCCAAAATCTCTTGAATCTCAGAAATATTCCTTGTGATAAACATCTTGGTTCACCTGCTCAGAGACTTCTGTTGAGACAAACTAGAACTACATTATCAATCAGTAGTCAATTGTTGGTTCCATGTGTCAAGAACAACAGGTTAATGAAAGCCAATATGTTGAAGAAGATCCTATCTCAGAAGTCCTACTACGATAAGACCAGTAAACCACTCAATCCATTGCAAGAGGGAGAAGTGGTAAGGATGCAGACGTCCAAAGGTTATAATCAGATTAGTGTCATGAAGAATATTGGTCCAGAGCCAAGATTGTACATTGTGGAATCAGAAGGGGTGATTTTTAGGCAGAATTGGAAGCATTTGAGACTGGTATCTAAGTACCACAGCACATAACCTGTGAGAAAGACTCTTTATCTCAGAGTGAGTTGTCCGGTGTTCCAATTCCAAAAGAAGTTCCAGAGGACAGTCCTGTTCCTGTGACAAATCCAGAAGTTCCTCATATGAGTTGTGCACTGCAGACTGTCCTTGTTGCTAAATCTGGTCCCAGCTGTTATGTTACCAGATATGGTAGACTCTCTAAACACTGTAGTAGATATGAAGCAACTTGGACATGAACATTGTGTTTTGTTTCCAATGTATATAGTAATGCATGCCTAACTCTAATATTGTTTTGTATAAAGGGCAATCTTTTTAAGAGGGAGGATGTAGATCAGTATATACCTTTAAGAAGCTATCCAAGGGCTTGCATAAGTGTATAAATACTGAGCACCATTTTATAGTTAGCTGTTGAGATGTAAGCATGTATGTATGTAAGCTCTGTCTGTTTACTAGTTCGCTCATATTTAATGATGCTGCTATCCATCCTGATGTGTTTGTATGTATTAAAGCATCTGAATGAAACCCATAAGCCTTCTTGTTATATGTATTAGAGATGACCGAGTGACTCCTATGTCTTTATTTATTAATTCCATAATGATCCTTTCCATAGCCTTACAGATGAGGTTGGTCAGACTTATGGGTCTATTATTTCTTGTGTCTGTTGATGACCCACCTTCGTAAAGGGGATGACAATTGTCCTCCATTCACCTGGCACAAGCCTGTTTGGAGACTAGCATTGAATAGACTCTGTAGGTGGTCTGACTGGTCCTATTTCAGGCTGACCAGAAAGCAGCCTGGTATGTTATCCGGCTCCATAGAAGCAGTCTTCTTAACTTTAGATAGTACCGTGTGGACTTGTTCATGGGATACTTGAGGGAGGGGTGCAGGTGCAGGTATGAGATATGGGAATCTAGGAAGGGGGGAAAATTATAGCTAAATTTATCTGCTAGTAGACTGGCTATTTTCTCAGAATCTGAGTATGTGATATAATTTAATATTAGCTCTGCACAGTGCTGGGCATTGTTTCTAAGGCTTTGTGGTTGTTTTTCACCTGAGTGGCAATTTCTACCTCATATCTGGCTTTGATTGATTTGATTAGATTCCAGAGTTCCCTGTTAAGTTTAGCAAGAGCTTTTTTTTTTTGCATCTTGAGAGTTTTCATTTTTACATGCAGTTATTTTTTTTTCTTTTATTGTAGATGCAGTTTATATCTGTGTACTATCATATGGGTTTATTTTTTAATCTGAAATTGTATTTACTTCAAATAGGGACAGATGCATCTATGTAACAATTCGCATGCATAGAATGTGGCAGTAAAGGAGTCTACATACATAGTGAAGTCATCAAATTGGGAGTGGATGTTGAATTTAGTCAGACCATCACTCAACTTCAGTAGATTAGCCTTGGCATAATCTCTGAACACCGAGGTATTAGAGAATGTTTCTGGCTTCAGTCTTAAGGTGAATATAATAATTTCATGGTCTAATTTGACCAGGGAAGGAGCTACACTTTGTAGGGGGCAGAGCTGTCCTGTATTGGTAAGGACCAAGTCCAGGATTTTATTGCAGCTATTTAGTGTTCAAACTAACTGGTCCACAGAGTTTGTATTGGTAAAGTCCAGAAATCTCTGGGCATACATGTTAGAGGATGTATATGTTTCCCAGTTAATGGAGTTAGTTATAGTCCCCTAGGTCGGGGAATGGTGTTTGGCTTAATGCATAGAGACTCCATATTAGTTTGGTAGGTGTTATGGCTGAGGAGGACACAGTGGGGATACTATAGTTATTCATGATGTGATAAGGGGGTAAGGGGTCTTGTTAATAGTAAATTGAATGCGGAGATGCGGAGGAGTTCCAGTTTGTTTTCATGACTAACTAGTCTGGAGGCTAAGTGTTTTTTTTTTTTTTTTTTACAAATATGGAGACATGGTCTTTAGTGGCTTCATCTAGTACTGTGAATGTGAAGCATTGAAACACTGCACTGATGGGATGCTGTCAATGGTCTTGAAGGTCTCAGTGACAATGCCCATATTGATGCTTTTCAAGGTAAGGAGGGCTTGTAAGGAATGAAGCATTTTTGTTTAAGCTCCTAGCACTGAGCATGAATACCTTTATATTGTATTGATTCTGTTTTGTTAATGTTGGAACCATTTGAGGACTGACATTGCCTAAAAAAGGTACTAGGGAGGTGGAAAAAGTTGTATTCAATATACAAAAATATTTGGGGGGATACATATAGGTCATTCCTGTCAAAGCATTTAGGACATTTTAACCATCTCCTCCCAGGATAATATATATTAGACCTTCTTTGAATGACACTTGAAGCTTAGCCAATCAATAATCTTTTGTTCATATTGTTGCATAATTTCTGGTGATGGTAAAATGCTGCTCAAGGCTAGGTTCAGACCTGCCTCAGATACATATTCTGAAAGCACCATCATGTGACTCCTCATATAGTATAGAGAGGTACAGCTCAAGTCATTTATATTCATGTGTAGAATGATTGTGTCCTATATGTACTTGTGATGCAAAGACCTTGAGTGCATGAGCGATGTGGCAAATCCTGGAACATGCTAGCCAACTGATTGTGACAGTCTCCTTGCGCAGCCTGGGGAGTGATGTATCAGCATGTCTCACAATGGAGTCACCTAGGATTTTGAATTGTGTGGTGGTTTGCCTTATGGCTTTTTGAATTGAGACACTGTGAATTTTTGATGCATGTTTCAAGGTGAGTCCTGCCTGTGTTGTGTGTTTGTTATATTGCTGGGAATACTGGTTTCTTAAGTTACATTTAAGAGGTCTTTGTGATTTAGGTAGGTTATGTTTAAGAGCCTTAGCATATATAGGTCTATGTGCTTGATCTGGTCTGTGAGTGATACATTTAATGTGGTGTTGTGTGTTACTGACAGCCTGCTTGTGATTTGTAGTGCCTTCATGTGACAATTTTTGCTTTCAATAGCATTAACTAACTGCATGTCTGATGCACTGTGTCTGCTTGTTTAAGTAAAGGTGGTTGTCAGTAAACACGAGCTAATTTCTATATTGTCTCAGGATGCTCATCTCAACCAAGTTGGCTACATAGTTGATTCAAAATTACAAATCCATGGTTTCAGGTGTTTACTAGTGTGGGCTGAAGGGAGGGTAAGAGTATGAGGTTTGCAGTTGATTACTGGAAGTGCTGTCTGCTAGCCTAGGGGAGACAGTGCTGGTCTCAAGACAGATGCACGCAGCTAGGAATCAATGCATCTTAGCTCCTTCTCCCACCAGAAGTAAAAAACTAGCATTAAGCCTAAGCTACTTCCTGAGAAGAAGTATTAACCCAGATGTTGCTGTGGTCAGTACACTTGCTCTACTCTTCTCTTGGTAGGTACACTGGATAAAACCTACAGCAGCTGGACTTAATAGACAGCCAAGCTGCCCAAAGGTAGTGAAGAAGTTCTCACCAAAACTGCAACCAGACCACTCACCGAATTTCTATACACACTGCTCAGTCAAAGATCAGCAAGAATCAATGATCAATGGTCATTCCGTCACTAGAAGCTACATGGTAGCAGTAATCCCAAGGTGGTTCCTAAGAAACCATTTTCAAGCTTTCTAGTGATTAGTAATCTCTAGGAAGACTAAGAGGTAATGTCCCTCTGCTTCTTCTCTTCCCAGTAGCAAAACAGAAACTGTTCTCAAGCTGTTTATTGAGAAGCCGTTCCTATTTTCTCCAGTGATTAATAGTCTAGTCCCAGATGTTACAGATTTTAAAAGTAAGATTGCAAAAGGAATTGAAATCCTGAATATTGCAGTGTGTACTAAGTAAGTGGGATGATATGAAACAAAAGCTAACCAAAGCTTTAAGAGTCTAAGGGGAGGGTCTTCCCAGTTAGATCTTTCTGTGTCCAGTAGAATGACTAGATGAGATGAGACTGGAAGGAGCTTCTAAAGTCAAACTTTCAGTAAGGGTGGGCAGTTCAAAATCCACCAAGTTTAAAAGCAAGAATGCAGCTAAATAAGAAATCTTGTTTTTCAGCTCTTCCTACTAATTAGGTGGACTTAATTCCTTTTCATCCAGTGAATGCAAAATAATTTTTTTCTAACCAACAGTAGCCAAGAACTTTTAAAACTCAAAAAAACTTTAAGCCAAACAACATTTACAAGAAAGCAAACTGTAATTTAACAGGAACTAATAATAATGATGATAATAATAATAATTATTATTATTTTAAACACTTTTATTGAATTATCACTTGTGACATAGGCAAATTTACATTTATACAAAAGTAATCGAACTATATTAACAAATTAACATTAACAAACATTATACTTCACATATATTGTTCTATATCATATAACCTAAGCAACATTACATAAAGTATTCCATTATTGCCCCTTTTTTAAACAAGAAGCATCTTTATTAAACCATCACTTACGACATAAACATTTATACATTTATAGAAATGAAAATGAACCACACCAACGCAATCCTAGTTGCAAGCATTTTACATCACAAGCCATACTGATACACTCCCAGTTGCAAACATTATACATCACTTATAATCTAGCCAATCATTTTCCATCAGACATTACATAGTTCATTTAAGTCCTGCCTTCTTTTAAACCTCATTCCTCCACTGTGTGTATTGTTCCCACAATTCCCATTTTTCCTCTGTAGTTTGTTCCTACCATTTTCTAAAGATCTCAATCCCTGTTGTTTTTTCTTTATTACTATATTAATATAGTTGGTTTAGATTTTGATTTCCATTTTCTAGTAATTGCTTTTTGGCAGACACCATAATTAGACACAGCAAGGCCTTACCACATCTAAACAATTCCAATTCTGTATCATAGCTCAGAAAAATCATCTCAGTCGTCACTCCAACCCACCAACCCAACATCTCCAACAGTGCATCCTACAAGGAATCCTTAAAGTCCACCAACTCACCATACTCCCAGAAAACATGTTTCCAAGTACCTCTTTCTTCCTCATCACACCTCCAACACTTGCTGTACACCTGAGTTAATAATAATAATAATAATAATAATAATAATAATAAAAATAATGGTAGTTTCCAACCCTTAAATGGACAAATTCTGTCCAAAATACATTTCAGTCACACACCAGCATTAGTCTTACAGCATTTACACTAAATAAGTAACCCTGTTTTTCTGTTTTTCCCACTAATTAGTCTCACAGGTTTTTGTTGTTGTGTCTGTTGGCTTTTCCCAGTTAGGGGGTTGCCACAGCGGAACTCCGGTCCGCTAATGATTGGCAGTAGATTTTTACATGCTGAGTTGCCAGCCCTGACGCACAACATTCAATGAAGGTATTTACACTAAATAAGTAACCCTGTTTTTCTGCTTTTCCCACTAATTGACTTAATTCATTTTCAGTCAGGGGAAAGTAAACATTTTTTTTCTACATGATCCTAGCCAAGAACTTTTAAAACTCCAAGGAAAAACTTTAAGCTAAAACAAAATTTAAAATAAAACAAATTTTAAAATACTGAGAGCAATAAATAAATAAATAAATACATACATAAATAAATAAATACATAAATAAGTGAAATTCATCCCAATATCCAATTCATTTTATAGATTGTGCTGAATAATGTTTTGGACTAACATCTATCTGCAATTACGTCATTTTTGTTTCTGTTATATAGCACATTTACTCTGTAATATGTGTGTCTTTGAGTCAAGTAGGTAGCTGTATATTCTGCAGTGACCGCTATGCATGATATTCATTCATATGTGTGTGTATTGTTTGTGAAATGGTGTACAGATGGATAGTACAGAGCATCCTGTATGAGTATCTTGCCTTTCAGTCCCTCTTAAAAATGGTCAAGGAAAACTGATCAAATCAACTTTTTCACTACCTGTATATCAGACATGCTCCATGCACAGAGGAAAGCTAGCACAGTCTTCTTAGGTCTCACATTCAGTTACAGATGCCTTGTCCTGCCTTCAAAATCTCACTGTCAGCCATTACTGTCGGCACAAAAATGAAGGAAGCCTCTAAAATCAGCTCCCACACGTCTTTAAAAAAAAGAAAGGAAGATCCCAGAAAAAAGTAAACAAATACAGAATTGCAATCACAATGGTTTCACTAACAAGATGATAAAACATCACAAAGTGTATGTTTTTTAAGCATTATTTACAAACTGCCATGTTTCTGCCAAAACGTAACATTTGGAGTTAAGATTTTCAATGTACCATCCATAGAGCACTGCAGTCTGAGCTGTGACATTGTGTGCAACTCAGAGCGGAAATGTGATTTGCAAAGCAACATTTACAAATGGAATTGTACAACGATCCTCTATGGGTGGTCAGGGTGAGATTCTTTGTGCATTAGTACACTGAAAAAAAAGATGTCAAAAAGCATAATGTCAAGCATTGTTTTCCATAGGATATTATTGATGGTGCAGTTTTTAAATGTGTGCTAACAGTGGTTCCCTTCAGGAAGATTTCTCCCTTCTGCATGTTTGTGTGACTGTGGAGTTGGTACATATATGTATGATGCATGTGAGGGGCTTTCCCCCCACATTTGTGGAGTTTAAACATTTTTTTTCACTTTTCCATGTTTCAGGCATATTTGTCACATTTTGGTTTGTCTGTATTATGGAAGTTGGTGATTCATAATAGAACCATTGCATAATGGTGTAGAACATTTCGACAGAAGGGTTCCTAAAGTGATTACCCCGAAAATTTCCTATGAAAATTGTACATAGCTAAAAAGCTGTAACTCTACACAATGATCAAGTAGTCAAAAATAAATACTGACAAAACAAAGTTTTGTGCTCAGATTTTAAACATGTCTATGGGCTGCCATCACCTGAACTATGACACTGTATAGCTACAACTCAGACATAAAAATGATTTACAAAATTACAACTCTTTGATATTTATAAATGTAATTGTACAGATATTTAAGGGTCTGATTTGTTAATGACTTGCTTCATGGAATCTAAGGGTTTGATTCCTTTCACCTCCCTTCACTTATTTTGTGACTCTGAAAAAGTCACTTAATCAGACAATGCTCCTGGGTCACCCCCAAAGAGGAACTCGTGTCCAATGGGACTGCCTGATTAACAAATGTATACAATAAATAAATAGCATACATTAGTTTCACTAAAGGTTTCCTGAAATGTTTCCCCTTTACTAGTGATTTTTAACCGGTGTGCCATGAGAGGTTGACAGGTATGGCACAAGATTTTTTAAAACAAATGAATTAAAGACTTCTTACAGTATCATAACTACAGAGCTCCATTACTTTCCTTCCTTATTATTACTAAATGATTGGAAGGGTATCATAACTACAGAGTTCCATTACTTTCCTACCTTATTATTACTAAATGATTGGAAGGGTATCATAACTACAGAGTTCCATTACTTTCCTTCCTTATTATTACTAAATGATTGGAAGGGTATCATAACTGCAGAGGTCCATTACTTTCCTACCTTATTATTACTAAATGATTGGAAGGGTATCATAACTACAGAGTTCCATTACTTTCCTACCTTATTATTACTAAATGATTGGAAGGGTATCATAACTACAGAGTTCCATTACTTTCCTTCCTTATTATTACTAAATGATTGGAAGGGTATCATAACTACAGAGTTCCATTACTTTCCTACCTTATTATTACTAAATGATTGGAAGGGTATCATAACTACAGAGTTCCATTACTTTCCTTCCTTATTATTACTAAATGATTGGAAGGGTATCATAACTACAGAGGTCCATTATTTTCCTTCCTTATTATTACTAAATGATTGGAAGGGTATCATAACTACAGAGTTCCATTACTTTCCTTCCTTATTATTACTAAATGATTGGAAGGGTATCATAACTGCAGAGGTCCATTACTTTCCTTCCTTATTATTACTAAATGATTGGAAGGGTATCATAACTGCAGAGGTCCATTACTTTCCTTCCTTATTATTACTACATGATTGGAAGGGTATCATAACTACAGTGTTCCATTACTTTCCTTCCTTATTATTACTAAATGATTGGAAGGGTATCATAACTACAGAGGTCCATTACTTTCCTTCCTTATTATTACTAAATGATTGGAAGGGTATCATAACTACAGAGTTCCATGACTTCCTTCCTTATTATTACTAAATGATTGGAAGGGTATCATAACTACAGAGTTCCATGACTTTCCTTCCTTATTATTACTAAATGATTGGAAGGGTATCATAACTACAGAGTTCCATGACTTTCCTTCCTTATTATTACTAAATGATTGGAAGGGTATCATAACTACAGAGTTCCATTACTTTCCTTCCTTATTATTACTAAATGATTGGAAGGGTCTCATAAATACAGAGGTCCATTACTTTCCTTCCTTATTATTACTAAATGATTGGAAGGGTATCATAACTACAGTGGTCCATTACTTTCCTTCCTTATTATTACTAAATGATTGGAAGGGTATCATAACTACAGAGTTCCATTACTTTCCTAAGGGTATCATAACTACAGAGGTCCATTACTTTCCTTCCTTATTATTACTAAATGATTGGAAGGGTATAATAACTACAGAGGTCCATTACTTTCCTTCCTTATTAGTGTGTGTGTGTGTGTGTGTGTGTGTGTGTGTGTGTGTGTGTGTGTGTGTGTGTGTGTGTTGTGTGTGTGTGTATATGTGTGTGTGTCTGTGTGTGTGTATGTGTGTGTGCACATTTCCATGTGCTTATGTATGCATATGTCTGTATGTGTGTCAGCATGATGTGAAAAACAATTAAATGTATTTTGTTTTCATCAAATCTGACATTGTGGTTTTATTATTTTTACCATTCTGTATATCATCAAAGACCTGTCAAAAAGATTCTAAGAACTGCATTAAAGGAATTTTTACTATATCAGATCACCTACATATAACCAATATAAAGCGCAATGTTAAGAATGGAGCTCATCTCTAATGACAATTATAACTCATTCTGTGATGATAAATAATTCCTGCATTTACAAGATGTTTTTTTCTCTCCACGACTATGCACTTCTGCAGGTTCCATTATCTACATAACGTCAGTTGTGCATTCAGTTCCCTTTTCTTTATCATAGTACAAGGAAAACTATGGGTTCATGACAGAAATCTGAGACCATAAATGTGCAAAATTATACTTATTCAAAAATACCCCATTGAGATTAGGTCATACTGCATGTGAAAACCTGTCTCTTCCCCCAAGATGCAGTTATTTCTGAGCTGATTATACTATGGAAAGTCTTTTACCTCACAGAAAACGTCTTGTTATTTATTTAGTTTTTAATGAATACATTTTGGGACTTATTTCATTAAAATGCTGTACAGATTTTATTCACATCGGTGTCTACACCTGGCATATCATCCCTCTTAATGAAACAGAGATTTATAAAAGCATCTATTTTGAAACCCCACAAAAACTGGAGACAACAACAAAGTGGTTAGTCTTCCACTGCCCAAAGGTTTAAGGAGGCTTTATCAAAGCGATCTCATACTTTTGTATGTTTTTCTCTCTAGAAACCAAAACCAAGATAACGGTGAACAAAAACTAGAGGTGTAAAAGTATTACAACAATTCTCATACACCGTGTAATTCTAGCAGTAAAGGTGTTAAGTTGCTTTATGTTTCCTAATGGGCGAGAATTATGCAGGGTTTCTGCTTTTAACTGACAACTTTAACCAAAAGCAACTGGAATTCCTTTTGTTTTAAAGTAACCCCAATCTATTCACTTTGATTTCCTATTGATTCTGATATTTTGTGAAATCAGAGAAATGATGGACTCACATTTTATCTGTGATTGCTGCAAATTCAGGTCTATTTGTGAATACTTCTGGTTTGTAAAACAGAACAGCAAAAATGAGTAAAATATGTAATTTCTTGTGTGAATTGGACCAACGTGGGGCTGTCAAGTACTTGTAGTCTGTGGTAATACAGTCACAGCCTGGGTATCCCTACAATTGCTCGAGCTGAAATTGCTTGAGGGTCAGTAGCCCACAGAAAAAAGATGAACAGCATAACACCAAATGCTCTTTCCCGTAGGAAATCATTGCTGGTGTGATCACTAATTGTAAGTCAATACTGAATGTCCTTCAAGGATGCATCTGCAGTCATAACATATGGGTTGTCCTGCCTCAGGCAGCCCTTCGGTCGGCCGGATTCCAAAGTCTGGGTCTGGCCTCAGCTGATGTCGCACTTTCCCGACGCCAGAGCTGCCTGGGGTATAAAAGCATCAGCCGGCGCCATTTTCCTCAGTCTTTCTTGCCGCGTGCCCAAGCAGAAGCTGTTCGCAAGTGCCGGTCGGTCAGATCCAGAGATTTCAGCTACCAAGACTTGAAAAAGCTAAGTACCCGTTGGGGATTCTTTCTTGCCTCAGCCGATGTCAGACAAAGTAAATAATTGTTTAACTTGTGGGAAACAAATACCTCATAAGGATTTCCATTCTTACTGCCTTCCTTGCTTAGGCCCAGACCACGACGTATCAGCTTGTTTAGCCTGTGCCTCCTTCAACCGACGAACTCTTAGACGTCGGTCGGAGTTTGCAGAGGAATTTTTTGGAGCCGCTTTTGCTTATAAAATGCCGTCGGAGACTCTGACTTCGCATATGGTCAAAAAAACGCAAGGAAAAAGACCGACACTCGCGGCCCACGGTTTCGGCTGAAACCACGGCTAGGCCTACCGCGAGTGTCTCGGCTTCGGCCGAAACCAAGTCCATGGCGATTCCTACTTCCGAAACCATACTCCCGACCACCGAGGCCAGAGAGGCCCCGGCTGAGTCGGCTTCAGAACTCCTTACCGAAGCTAGTGTTCAGGAATTGTCCGACACCATACCTTTGGACATTTCTACCCCTGCACGTGGGGCAGCTAGGCCCCCAGCATCTATGTCTATTAAGGCCTTCTCCAGGGCTAAAGCTGCCAAACTTTCAAAAGCTTTGCCTGCCAAATCTACATCCCAGAGGCCTTCCTCTAGTTCACAGATCCTCAGCCTTGCTGAGGACCTTATCTCCTTAATTAGGGATTCACAACCTCACCCAGACAGGGCCTCTCAACCTCCTCCAGACAAAAGGCCCAGGACTGACCCCTCTGAACCTCACTCCTCAGATTACTCCACGGATGTATCTGATTTGTCAGACCACCAGGAAAGGGCTTACTCGCCTTATGAGGATTCAGATGCAGAGGAATCTATCCCTTCGGCCTCCCTCCTGAAGAATTTTCATTTGGGGAGACTTTACATTCCATGAGAGAGCACTTTCAATGGCAAGGTCAGGATTTCTCTGATTCTAGAAAAAGATTAAGGACCTTTTTGCATTTGCCTCAGCATAGGCCCTTAGCTATACCTCCTGTTCTAAATATAATTGATGATGTGTACAATGATGTCAGTACAGCCCCTGATTCTCTTCCTCCGGCCCCTGCCAAACCTGACAGATATTACAGGGTCCCGGATTCTCATTTCCATCTGTATAAAGCCCATGCTGCAGACCCAGAAACTATTTCTCAGGGCCCTAAAGGGTTGCAGCCGCTACTGCCAAAATCCCTACCCTCTGAAAGAGAGTCTAGAGCTTTAGAGAGGTGGGGAAAAAAGGTTTATACATCTGCTACTCTTTCTGCCAGGGCATTAAACTGTCAATTCCATATGATACAGTACCAAGAATTTTGTTAGATCAATTGAATAAGAAACTTTCTTCTCCTGAACCCTTAGACCATAAATCCCTTCAGGATTTGGTGCATAACTCACAACAGGTTAGTAATCATTTTTAAAATGTGGCTATGATGCACTGGAGGCTTCATTTAGATCAGCTATGACTGGGGCAGTTATTCGTAGGCATGCCTGGCTGAAGGAGCAATCTTTGCCAGACCATGTCAAAGCTAAACTCCTCGATGCTCCAATGGAGAAACAAAATTTATTTGGCTCCCCTGCACAGGAGATTCTAAAAAAGGTTGAAGAAAAGCAAAATCTGTGCAAACAGTTAAAGATTTCCTGCAAGTTCAACCACCAAGGTTCAGCAGAAACTGGCCTACAAAGAATTGGTCCTTTCCAGACTCGTCCAGAGCACAGAGAGGCAGGAACAGGCACCCTAGAGGCAGAGGTCAATCGAAGGGCCCCTACAGAGGCCGTCAGTGGCAGCCTGCCAACCAGAGGAGTAGTGCAACAGCTGCAACTACAACCACTACTACAGGACAGACCCAATGACTTGACTCTGATTCCGCCTACCAGGGATCAACTGGAAGCACCCTTGGGCGGAAAGCTGGCTTTATTCTCAAAAAACTGGCATTGCATTACAAAGGATACATGGACATTGCAAATAATAGACAAAGGATACAGGTTTCATTTCCACACTTTGCCAAAAAGAAGCAGAATGCCAAACCTTCCACCAAACCAAAAGGCAGAGGCTTTAAGACAAATCAGCAATTTACTTCAGATGAAAGCTATAGAAAGGGTACCATGTACAGAACAAGGTCAAGGATTTTACTCCAGACTATTCCTTGTACCAAGAAAAGAAAACCAATGGAGGCCTATTCTCGACCTGTCCGCACTGAACACTTATCTCATTGTGCCAAAATTCAAAATGCTGACCCTACAGCGACTTCTTCCCATGTTGGGCAAGGAGTCTTGGCTGCTGACTCTAGATCTCAAGGAGGCATACCTGCATGTCCCTATCTGACCAGATTGCAGAAGACACCTCAGATTTCTTGCAGGATCAGAGCATTATCAATTCTCAGCATTGCCCTTTGGCTTATCTACTGCGCCCAGAGTATTCACGAAATGCCTGGCATCAATAATTGCACATTGCAGACTTCAGGGAATTCAAATTTATCCATACCTGGACGACTGCCTAATACAAGCAGACAACAAGAAAAAATTGAAAGGACTTGGCCTATGCCATACACCTGCTACAGACCTTGGGATACACAGTCAACATCCAAAAGTCAAGACTAGTACCGTCCCAAAGGATAACCTTTTTGGGTGCAGATCTGGACACAATCACCCAGATGGCTTTTCTCACAGAAGAAAAACAAAAACAACTTCCAGATTACTTCATGATTCTGACAAAACAAACTCAGCTTACTGCAAGGAAAATCCTGCAGGCCCTGGGTTACATGGCATCCTGCATAATTTTAATCCCACATGCCAGGCTGCATATGAGGAAATTACAATGGTACCTAAGGAGTGTATGGTCTCAACACAGTCACAGTCTAGAAACCATGATACCAATCATTCCATGCCTTCAAAAGGAATTCCTGTGGTGGGCTTAGGCCTGCCAGTCCAACAGAGGGTTGCCTTTCAACAAACCAAAAACAAGGCAGACCATCACCACGGACGCCTCAGACCGAGGATGGGGAGCACACATGGAGGACAAATGTATCCAAGGCCTATGGCCTCAAGGGCAGCTAAGCATGCACATAAACCAAAAGGGAAATGCTGGCAGTGAGGCATGCAATCGAGGCATTCAGACCCTTCCTCCAACAAGGACATCTGTTAATAAGGACAGACAACACCACGGTCATGTGGTACATAAACAAACAGGGAGGCACACATTCCTACCCTCTATGCCGGATGGCTATGAATCTGTGGAATCTATGCCTGAATCTCAATATCCAGCTGCAGGCCAAATTCGTACCAGGAAAAGAAAATGCACTAGCAGACAGCTTAAGCAGAACTACCATGGATGCACACGAATGGATGCTGCATCCAGACATCTTCAAACTCATAACAAAGACATGGGGAATGCCGGAGATAGATCTGTTTGCCTCCCCACTCAACCACCAACTGAAGACATTCTGCTCAAGGACATACCACCCACAAACATGGAGGGTGGACTCTCTCTTTCAGCTGGAATGCCCTAACAGTATATGCCTTTCCACCTCTCCCATTGATGTACAAGGTTCTACTGAAGATCAGGGAGGAACAGTCAAAAGTGATACTAATAGCTCCGGACTGGCCAAGACAACACTGGTACCCACTACTGAGAAGCATGTCTCAGGCAAATTCATGGCCTCTTCCCCTATGGCCTCTTCTTCTAACGCAGAACAATTTCAAGACCCTGCATCCCAACTTGAAAACATTGCAGCTAACTGCCTGGAAAATTCCTTAAATCCCAAACAAACTGTTTTATCTCAGAGGGTGAAGGACATTATCCTGGAGGCTCGCAGACCTTCCACAAGGAAGACATACTCAGCTAAATGGAAAAGATTTCTCATTTGGAGCACATCAAAGGGCACATATGTCACAGTGGCAAACCTAGCACACATCCTAGAATACTTAGCAGAATTGTTCCACAATGGCCTGTCTTATTCTTCCATTAAGATTCATGCTTCAGCAATTTCAGCAGAATACAATATGGATCCACCTATCTTCTCACACCCTCTTCTCAGGCAATTTTTGAGAGGGATCAAAAATGTTAAACCTCCAAGAAGACCCCTCTACCTGCATGGGATCTCAATTTTGTGCTGGAAAAACTGACACTACCTCCTTTTGAACCAGAAGCATCAACAGACCTACAGTTTTTATCTTGGAAAACTGCATTCCTTCTGGCAATCACTTCAGCAAGAAGAGTATCTGAGTTACAAGCATTAATGGCAGTGCAGCCTTTTCTTATTTTTCACCAGGATAGAGTGTCACTAAGAACCAATCCTACTTTCATGCCAAAGGTGGTATCTAGGGTATCCATGAACCAAGCTATTCACTTGCCTACGTTCTTCCCTAACCCACAGAACAAAGGGGAAAAACTTTTGCACACCTTGGATATACACAGACAACTATGCTACTATTTGGACAGAATGAAAACTAGCAGAAAAACTGACCAACTTTTTGTAGCATATGCAACTGGGGTACAAGGAAGAGCAATTTCCAAACAGACAATTTCAAAATGGATAGGACATTGCATTCGCTTTTGTTACTCCTTTCACGGAAAGACAGTTCCTGAAAATATCAGGCCTCACTCCACAAGGGCCACAGCCACCACTACAGCTTTCCTATGAGGGGTGGCTACCAAGGACATTTTAGAAGCTGCTACTTGGAGCTCCGTGCATACATTTGCCAGGCATTACAATCTACCTTTATACTCCAGATCCCGAGCAGGGTTTGCAACTGCAATGCTGAAGGGGATCTTAACTACACCATCCTTCTCTTAGTACCTCCTCCCCCAGATTGGCTATGGTATTCTACCCATATGTTATGACTGCAGATGCATCCTTGAAGGACATAGTACAGTTTTGTACCTACCATAAATGTAGATGTCCGATAGGTATGCATCTGCAGTCAAGATTACCCACCCTCCTTCCCCTCTGTGGTATTCCTAGGGTACTTACCCCTCTTTCAGCTAGCTGGGGGAATCTATTATGGTGTATTTGTTTGTTTATACATGTATATAATTTGCAAATGTTTGGAACTTTTCAGCATTTATCCAAATTTAGCCTTCCTAGAGGGCACCTGGCATCTGGGGCAAGAAAAACTGAGGAAAATGGCATTGGCTGATGCTTTTATACCCAGACGCTCTGACGTTGGGGAAAGTGCAACATCAGCCGAGGCCAGACCCAGACTTTGGAATCCGGCCGACCGAAGGGCTGCCTGAGGCAGGACAACCCATATGTTATGACTGCAGATGCATACCTATCGGACATCTACATTTATGGTAGGTACAAAACTGTACTTTTTCTTCCTTAGTGAGACCTCTTCCTTTTTCAAGTTGGTGCAACTGTGAAGTTTGTATATATAGGTTTGTGGGTGTGTGTGGGGGGGCAAGAAAACCGCAAGAAAAAATGAGTGTTTCACCCTTATGGATTTTGGGCATTTTTTTTTTCATTCTTTCGGAATGTCGACCTTTAGCAAGTTGACTTTTCATAGTAGAACTTAAAGCCTGGTTATTTATTGGTAGTGACAATTTTTGCTGCAATGTAATAATTGAGTTGCTTCTGGATTACAAACTATTGAGATGGACTTTTTGCTTTTATGTTACTGGGTTAATATTTCATAGTAGCTGAGGTTATGCAGCAGTAATTTATTCATCAGTTAATCTGCCTATATTTCAGATCACAAATTTGTTTTTAAAAAAATAACTGACTGCTGTCTGACATAACAGTATATGATAGAAAAAAAAGAAAAATAAATAATGTGCCAGTGACAGTAGGGTGCAGTTTCACTCGTTGTGCAATTGACTTAATGTTCTTGGAATTTCAATGCAAATGAAGGATTTTTTTTAAACTGTTGCCAAAAGTGTTATTTATGTAAAAAAAAGAAAGGAAATATATCAGTTAAACAATATATACTACATGCTTTACTTTGCAACTGCAAGATCATTGCAACTGGAATTTTAGCTGAAATAGATAAATTCAGTGCTAAACTTTACAAAGAAAGAACCAAAACCTCTTTACTTGCTCTAAAATGTTATTAACTTTATCACCAGTCTTCTATGAATATTTATTTCAACTAAAAGTATAGTCTGCTTCTAAGTAATTTCTTTTACCCATTTACAGCTGTTTGAGAAGAAACCGAGATAAATGTAAGTAAGCAGATTTCTGCAAAAATACCTGTGAAACAGAACATGTAGTAATAATCTTTTCAAGGCCAATTTTAACACTCATTGCAGAAAACAATTTTTGTTTGGTACTGTATAATGTCAGGGCTAACCACTCTGTGGTGTAAACATTGAATCTAGATGATTTGGTCACATGTCGGGGCTAGCCACTCCGTGGTGTAAACACTGACTCTAGATGATTTGGTCACATGTCAGGCCTAGCCACTCCGTGGTGTAAACATTGACTCTAGATGATTTGGTCACATGTCAGGGCTAGCCACTCCATGGTGTAAACATTGACTCTAGATGATTTGGTCACATAGAATAATGCTGATGTGACACCCCAAGTCCATGTATAAATGGGGAAAAGGGGTTGATGACAGTGGCTATATAATGTAAAAAAACTGAAACTTGATTTGACCTTGTCAACAGACAGCTCTCCCATCAATATGAATAAGTAAAATCTATTAAAATATTATTGTTGATGGCAGCAACTTCTGAAACAGACAAACTGGGTGATAAAATATTAAGATCTATTGTTGTACACTAAGAAAATAACAGCAAAATCTAAACAGTGCAGTTTCAGAAAAAGGCATTCACAGTGATGAATAAAACAGATATATCCACTGAGCTCCACCCATTCTGATTTATATATTCAGATGAGTCAACAGATGAGTCAAATGCTGATTTCACTCCTTAATTGGCAACAACAATGCTATTACAATATATATTACATAAATTACAATTACTTCAGATCTATTTCAAAGTGATTCAGAGTACATAAAAAAGAATTGAAAATATTTCCCAGTGGCAGAAGACTCAACAGGCACAAATTTCAAGGTTAGAGATGTACAAGCCAAGCTTGCAATTAAACTAAAATCAATTTGAAATTAAGCCGAGAGAATAAGGCAGCTATCTACTTCACATCCCACATGAGAAAGAAAATCACAAGAATGTTTAGATTACCTGAGCGTTTAACTGTTTTGTCAATATTTGTAAAACCACAAATAAAGTACTGATTGTTTTTATGGACCATGATATTAATATGGCTAACAGCTTTATAAATGTCAGACCAATTAAAATGTTACAGACTAGGCAATACAACAAATCCTTCCTTGCGCCAAGTATTGTTTAAATGTTTTAAATCAGTGGACAGAGAACAAACTGTAAAGGAACTGTTCTTTTGTAAAAACCCTGATGTTTCCCCAGATATGAGCACCTCAGAGTGTACACCACTACCTGCATGTAAGATCATCTGGATGTGTGATATTAATCATTTAATCAATACTGGTACAGTTATTTCTTTACCAAATGTAGGTATTCAGCTGTAGTATTCCCAAAAAAGTTGGGCTGGTTTGAAAACCAGAATTATTATCTATCTGTATAAACAGCCTCTGTGATATGTACTCATCTATATTTTCAAGAATCTTGTGCCATTGTCTGGGATGAATCACAGGCGTTTCACTCATGGAAGTGTTGTGATTTAATCTACGATTGTAGATTTATTTTTCATGTTTTTCTTATTGCTATTATTTATTTATTTATTTTTTGTGGGAACCACAACCCAAGCCCAAATGGTCTCATTTGTATTATATATACATGTTAAATAAGGTATAACTGTTATGCTATGAATATCTCATTTAATACAGTAGATGATTCCCCCATCTAAGAAAAAGCTAAGGAAAGGAGCATATGAAACAAAATGCAGACTTTTTTTATCATAGGAAGTGTATCTCACTTTGTCAAAAGCTGGCAAACTGCATAATCTCAGCTGGTCTTAATAAAGATAACCCCAACTCATCTAAAAGTTGGAATTAGTGTTATAAACAGTTAAGAAATTCATGCAAAAATATACGAGGATATAGAAAATAGAGCATTGGATATAACATTACATTAATTCCCTAGCAAACTGTTTTATTTGTTCCAGTTGTGGGAGAGTTGCAGCCTAGCACTTAGTAGGGGCAGTGCAGAAAAATAATTCCAGATAAAATAGCAGCCCATTGCAGAATGCACGGTCACACACTCATGCACAGTGTGCATACCAGTGTGACATGTGTAGACTCACCAGTTCCTGAGCAGCTTCTTTTTGGTATGTGGGAGATAACTGGGCCCAAACACACACACACACACACACACACACACACACACACACACACACAAACACGCATTTACACATGGATGACATACAGTTTGTACACAGAAGGTACTTCAGGCAAAAGAAAAAAAGATCTGGACATGTCATTACAAACAGAAAATAATTAAATAGCTATAACTGCAGCTTTTGCTGATCTTAAAGCCTGTAGTTCTTTTGCTGAGTATAAATTATTACTAACATCAATAAAACAATATCTATAAATTATTACTAACATCAATAAACAATATCTATAAATTATTACTAACATCAATGAAACACTTTCCCTGTAAATTAATGATTACCCAGCTCTAATTGCTGGTGACTTCAGTATAGTCATATAACTCAGACCTCAATAAACATGAATGTTTCGAACGACAAAACTCACTGTAAATTATTTTTAAGAGTTAAAGCATGGAATGTACTCTTTGATGCTACAGAGAGCAACAAATTCATCTAGTATACTTACTTGGATTACAAAAAAATAATAAAAGCATCTGCAAACACAGTATACTATAAAATGATGCAGCACAGGACATTAGTCTATAAAATAATGAACATTTATTGAACAAAAGGAAAAAATACTTGTGCAGACTCTGCTTATACTATCTTAAAGGACCTTTTCTGTTAGTCCCATAAAATAAAAATGACACTGTCATACCAGTTTTAACACTGTCCAAAGCTGCTTTCAAATAGCTTCCTTCATTCCAGATTTTGAGTAGAAGTTCAAACTTCTTCAGGGTATTTTGGAATGTCTTCTCCATTGCCATAAGATACTCCGAAGAACTGCTTTTCCAGGCGCAAACTCTCCTTACATCAGAAGGCCACTTCTCTGAATACCAGAGTCATAGCCATTATTTCAAGTATGAATTTTAATGGAATCATTGCACATTGATAAGAATTCATGTCAGAAGCCTCTCTATCTAGCACTTTTGGCTGACATCAAAGATTGAAACAATACTAATTTTATGAACTTTAGTCATACTATAACTTTGGAATGGGGTCCATTCCCAGCATGGTGTTTAAAACCCAAAAGATTTGAAGAAATTATAAAAGAGAGAGGCCATACCTCTTAACCTCTTAGTGCAAGAAATCTGGACAAAGACAAAAATAATGGGGAGAAAAAAGCCCAGAAATAGGAACAGAGTTTAAATATTGCTCTTATAAACGTACAACATTCCTAGACTAACATATTTTGCATTATTATGTATTTTCTGAAAGATATGAAATCTGAAACTCAAATGTCTGTAATTATTTAATATTATTTATTGAATTCAATCCTCAATGATTTGCTAGAAAACCATAAATTTTATCAGGAACAGACAAAAATATGAGGCAAAAGTCTGGACATTCTGTAAAAATCTGGACAGTTGTCTTAAAGAAACTATACCGTTTACACTATATATAACAATGCACTGTTTACATCACTGTTATTTACAATACATCACATAGGTTAACAACATTTTGACACATCATAAGGCAAGAACCACTATACAATGTTACAACTGGCCCACAGCGTGAACCCCTCCCTTTCAGGTCCATTAGATGGACTGTTATCCCTAGATAAGCCATATACATTGTGGTTGATCAGACGTTACTGATGTTTTACAATTGACTTCAATGGCTGTAAAGAGAGCACTTAGCTACAAAGTTTAGCATACCTATGCTGTTGCTTATGTAGCCATGTTAGGGAGATATGCTGTGTGACCAACATGAAGTCCCTGTAAAGGATATATAAGACATTGTCGAATTAAGCAGCAACAGTACATTTGACATGGGGGTTAGGGATTCTGTTGTTATAATTTGAAAGGTTGCACGGTCATCATGTAGGTAAAAGGAAGGGCGATATACAGGAATAAGCTCTTTCCACAGGCTTCATCTATTAGAGGGATTTGTCAGTATTCCTTTTTCAGATGTATTGTAGACAAGAATCTTGTCTTTCCCAACTTATCCATTAGTTCATTTACCCTAAAAGTTGGGCAGCTGTCAAATCTTGCAACACTAGTCAGCACCTGAAATCATTACAGAACCTGGTTGCTCCATTAGGCATTGGCATTAACACTATGGGGCTGTCCCACCTGTTTTTGACTCCTCTGAAACCCCATTGTATACATTTTTGAGCTTCCTCTTGCAAAGCTTTCTCTATGACTCTGAGATTATTAATCTTTTATTTTGTAATAGTCTCAATATGGTGTTGAGCCATGTTTCTTGTGCTTGGTAGGTCTAAAAATAATTCATTATTTTTTAACAGAAACTCCCTTATCATTTATCTATGAAGCATAGTGTATCATCAGTCTAAAGTGCAGTTACAGAGGCCTGTCTTCTTTCTTCACCAGTTCTATCAGTTTGTACCATTAAACTAACTGCTGAGCTCTGAACTTTTTAATAGTTTCAGAATGCTGACATGGTATATGTTTTCTGGCACTCTCTTAGCAGTCCTGTCTAACTATAGAGTTTACATCAATACGTTTCCACTATTTTAAATGCCTGTGCTATTTAGTTAAACCTTGTCTTCTGCAGAGATGACCACCCAATCTAACCCATATTCCCCAGCTTTGACATCCCTGGTTCCTGCATTTCTTGTAAACATCCATTGCTATGTAGTCTAGGTTCTTTCCATGAGTTCCTATATGATGGGTGTCAGCACTTTCAGCCTATCCTGTAAGTTAATATAGTATTATTTGACACTTTTAAATAGGGTTTTCTCTTCTTCCCAGTTTTCCCTGGCAATATCTAACAGTGTATGGGTGGTGCCTACCATATAATAACTCAAAAGAACTGAATCTTGTCAAGGCTGGTAGTGCTTCTTAATGAAAACACGAGGCATGGTATTAACTGGTCCTTATTTATTTTTAATTTTTCCTCAATATTTTTTGTCAGCATGGATTTTAATGCTCAGTTAAAACATTCCACTAAGCCATCTGTCGTAGGATGGTAGAGTGATGTTTTTACTGCTTGAACTTTATGCTTTGGCAGAGATGGGTATTACTCTGGATGTAACTGATATAATTGAACACCCCACCCCACCCAGTCTGGTCAATGAGTATTTCCTTAAGTATCCCTACTCTGGAAAATAATAAGATAAATTCCCCAGGCTAGGGACTTAGCATTAGGCTTACATAGACTAAGTTGCAGAGTCCAAAATAACCAAGGTGTATTAAAACTCATTGCTGGACTTTACCAATGTCTGAAGTATATCCATAGCAATACATTCAAATGGTATGTATATCGTAGGCACTGTAATAAAAGGATTTTTAAAAACTGGTGAGGTTCTGTCTTGTAACATTCAGGGCATTCAGCTGTGGTCAGTAAAGTCTTAGTAGGAACCATGCTTTACTTTGGTTCATTCATAGGTGTCCTCAACACTAGGTTTCTGAATGGTTTGGGCATTAGTAGTTGATGTACTCCTTTTTCTGTGCCCTTGCTTACTCTGTACAGAAAATCATTTTGTAACTCAAAATATGGGTAAAAAGTAGAAATATTTCGTTCAGTAAGGGGAATGAATCCTGACTTCATTGTTTTTGCTGTTTAAATTTTAATAGGTAAGTGGTTTTATAGTATTTTTTCACAATAGAAGGCAGTACTGCAAAACCAAGTGCTCAATGTTAATTGTAAGTAAATGTGAAGTAAAATGTCAAACAAATTCCAGTTTTCTGAAAGTACAAGAAAATACCTACAGTAAATCTACTTTCTTCAATAAGATAATGCTAAAAATGACTAGAATACATGATTGTACAAGGGAGCATGCCGATAGATTCCCTACCACATTTGAGGAGTTATAGCTCACAAAAAATGTGCAATTGCATGACACCTCTGATAGCAATATGGCTCATTCTAAAAAAGCCATGCTCTCATGACTTGCTAATTTACGATTCAGAGACATGTTAGCTGTGACAAGATAAGACCTCAGTAACAGCTATTTTGCATGTCCCTGAATCACATTTACTACCAAGACATGCAGATTATTGCTGCTCTGCATGCCGCATTGGTAAACTTTGGCTGATATAGGCAATGGCATTCCTCCCAAGTCACTCTCACACACACACACACACACACACACACACACACACACACACACACACACACACACACACACACACACACACACACACACACACACACACACACACACACACACACACACACACACACACACACACACACACACACACACACACACAAAACCTCAAAACACAGGCACTCAGATACAAAGACAGACAGGCACAACACAAATACAAACCTACATGTACACCACAGTCCCTGCACCTGTGCCTGACCTGTCTGCTCTCCCATGGTTCCTCCCACATTTGTAGTAGTTGAAGTGTCATTATGATACATATCTGTATGCTCTGGTGGCTAGTGTGTGCCCCCCACCCCTGATCCCTATACTTCTGTTGGTGCTTTTCATACACTCAAATACAATTCCATAGTGTCTAGTGAGTTTCCTGACTCCTAATCCCTGCATTCTTGTTGAAGTCATGAATGTACTTACATTTAGAGTAATCTCTTGTGTCTAGTAACTCCCCCACCCTGATCCCCATAGTGATATCATTGCCATTCAGGCAACTAAGTATATTGTAGCCCAGGTGGCTAGAGGTTTCCCACACACCCCTGATCCCAATAGTGATGTTGCCAGGCACTTAAGTAAATTGTACCCTTGGAGCTAGTCGTTCCCACCTCCAATTCCTGTACTATGGTCATGGCGGGTAATTGAACACAGCCTTTTGGCTGTGTTCAGTACCACGACATGCTAAGGATGGACATGCTGATCTACAAAGCCAAGTAAATTCTTGAATCTTTTGGCATGTAGATACCTTCCTGGAACTGTTTTGGGGAGAGAAACTACATGGCTACTTAGCATATTCGGTGGACTGCCTCATTAGTATTCAGCATGACCACAAAAGCAGTCCAATGTGATGCTGCACATCTTTATGCTAAAACACCATGAAGCACCATGTTAGAATAGTTGCTGAATCACAAAATGTACCATAACATGTACACAGAGGTGTATAAGCCACCATGCTTTCATGAATCCTGGCATCAGTGTTTTTGCTGTTTAAATTTTGAAACAATTTTAAATTAAATCCATGTTTCTGTGAACACTGTAAATATAAAGAACAAAAAGCACATAGAATGAGAAATGTGAGCATTGTTTTATTTTATTCTAATTGAGAAGAGAAGGCCAAGCAAAGATATACTGATATTACTTTGGGGTGGGGGTTTTGGGCCTGGAGCTCTACTTAATCATGATCTGGCTCTGCATATCTCCATGAATACAAACTACTTCAACTGCTCTTTTCAATAAGGAGCTTTTTATGTATATCCAGTGCTTTTTTAAGCATAACCATTCCTCCTGACTTTAATGCCCTTGCAGATTCCTGTCATCAATTAAGATATTACACTTAATTAATTTTGCAATAGTACAATAACAGAACGCTGACTCAACTATTCTTGCAGACAATTTATTATAATCTGTGGGCTCAATAGTGTCAGTCACACGCTCTTCGTTGGTTACAGCTTTCACAGGTATAACAGTGTTACCACTAGTAGTACTAAATATAGCTATATGACCCTTTTCCCACATTTAAAACAAAGTATATCTACAGTTGCTATTTTCTGTTTGTTATCAAAATTTGACTCAGGCTTTATATGGTTCAGATTTAAACATAGTTTCATAGCATAATAATCATGTACAATACAACAAAAGTTGTTGAATATAATATTCTCTGTACCAGACAAAAGCATTTTTAGTGTCCTTAGGGTCACTTTGGTGCACCCATTTTCTTAAAGCAGTAGACAAAGTCCTTTTAAATTTATCAGTGGCTTCCATTTCTGACATTTTACTTTTTAGTATGTTGACCCTTGTGACCTAACCATAATTTATGTGCAGGCTTTAAATCACATAACTGAGATCTTATCACTTTGTTAGAAGAAAATATTCAGAAATGGAACATTTGAGCTTGTATCTCAGAGGTAACACCAGTTCAAGGTAACAGTGTTATTTAACTTGATCCTTGCCTTAATATTCAGTATATTTTATGTCAATGAAGGCTTTTAGAGGATCACCAGTTAACAAGACTGAAAGGGTTCTAGTCTAAGCTCTCTTGTCCCATCCTTCCTGGGGTTATATCATTTGAAGCACGTGGTATGCTTTGAAATCTTCATCCCTGATTAATAGCTTAATAATTGGAACTGTTTTGACATTGCTATAGACATGACAATCATCTCTATCCTTTCAACTTTAGCAATTCAGGATAAAACCGTCCTTTTTTTGTTGCTCAAATAAAAGTAAAACAACAAATTTTTCATAGTGTTGACTATGACAATAATGGTATGAGCAGCTAGAAATGGACTTTTGAGCAGGAAACTACTAATGATATTAAAAAAATGGTGAGTTAATGCAAAGTATGGAAAGAAAATTGCAACACAAGCCCTTACACTATGAACTCCAAAAATGTAAAAAATGAAGGAAAAAGGAGGATAAAAAGAGAAAACTCAATAAAAGTGTATAAAGAGCCTGAGAGCTGTGAAGAAAACTCTTGAGAAAACCATGAAGAGATGACAACAGGACAAAAATGTCCATTTACCCTAGAGAATAAGACTGATCAAATATATGATTTAGTTACATTGACAGATGTTGATGTGACAGCCTGACCCCATGTAAAACTGGGAAAAAGGAGGTTGATGACCAGGATGACTTAAGATCAACAACATCTTTATGGAATATATATATCATCAATCAATAAGAGAATCCAAGAAAAAGAAGTTTTTAAGCACTCAGATGAAATAGCCAAAATGCACATTATAGAAGGAAAGATAAAAAGAAAGAATGACTAAGCAAGAAATGAAGTTAGAAGAAATTAACCAAACATTGAAAGAACTTGAAGACAGATCAAGAAAGGACAATTTAAGGTTTTCAGCATTCCCAGAACAAGCTGAAGAAAAAGACTGTAAGTAGTTTATAATAAACTGCCTCAGTGAATGGAATGGGAGTCCTGCAAGGAGATGTAAAACTAGAAATGGCATAAAGGATCGACATCCCACATGTGAGGACCAGGAAACAGCCCAGTCTTTTAGCAAAAAATGAAATACTGTCTTTGTTATGGAAGAAAAGAACAATATTAAAAGTAGGAGGCACTAGAGTCTTCATTGATAATGACGTTTCATTGCACTGGTACAGAAAATAAATACTTTTATATGATTTATAAAACATGCATAGATTACATTGCAATTTAAATTATTTAATTTAATGCCCAGCTATAGTTAGAGTGCTCTGTCCCTTGGGTCCACAAACCTACACAGATATTCAGCAGACACTGGAGGATTTAAGAAGAAGAATGGAAGAGTTTAAAAAAAGAAGGATGAGATGGCAGTGGCAAACAGTTTAACAAAACAATAAAACGCAGATCCACAGCAACCATAGCAGCCACACCAAGAAAGCCAGTATTTCAGAGAGAAATGTTGGAGAAAGCAAAAAGTTTGAAAAGACTGTAATTGACTTTAATTATTGACTTAGCTATTTGGGTTATTCTAAGGGAATCCAATATATATCAGAATAGGAGAAAATGATTGACTATCCTGGTTCTTTGCTAGGGATGGCCTGCTCCTCTCTCATAATAGCTTCCCTATATTGGCCCGGGCCTTGTCCTCCATGATTGTGCCTTTTTTTAGGCAAGGTCAGCCTCCTCGAATTACCTAGAAATGTTGGAGAAAGCAAAAAGTTTGAAAAGACTGTAATTGACTTTATTTATTGACTTAGCTATTTGTGTAATTCTAAGGGAATCCAATATATATCAGAATAGGAGAAAATGATTGACTACCCTGGTTGTTTGCTAGGGATGGCCTGCTCCTCTCTCATAATAGCTTCCCTATATATTGGCCTGGGCCTTGTCCTTCATGATTGTGCCTTTTTTAGGCAAGGTCAGCCTCCTCAAATTATCTAGATATCTAATCCAAATTATGGTTATATAATGGTAGCACTCAGTGCTAGTAGTTTAAAAACAAGACGTTACTGGCATTCTTAACTCTTAAAAATATTGATATCTGTATAGTTACTGAAACATGTTTTTATAACACACTCCAGCAGTGCAGGGTTTCTGTGCCTGCTACTCTTTCAGATTCAACCTGGAAAATGATGGTGTTATGGGGGGGTGAGGATGTCTGTATTCCTAAGAATCCATCTTACATTCAGACTTTAAAGCAAAGACAATGACCCTGAACTCCTCCACATCCTTTTCATGGTAAATAGACCTCTGTATCATGTCATGCCATTTTACCCCCTCCATGTCACTTGCAGTCCATGAGGCATATCTAAACAAACTAAAATTCCTCCCTATCGAGTCTCAACTTCAGCTATCTATCCATGAACTGGGAAACCTACACTGCCACAAATGAAACTACAAAACAATTTCTGGGTTTGATTAATGCTGGAACAACTGGTTTAAGTCCCAGGTTGGGATTCAAAAATATTGGACCTGGCACTCACCAATATTGCCTTATACTCAGCACAAATTTGACCACCATTCGGTAACACTCACAATGTTTGTAAAACTTGACTTATCACAAAACCCTTCAATCTTTACTGACTAATGCAAACCCAATCCAACTAATTGGTGGCATGATGAAATGTAAGCACTTTCCTCACCTCAGTGACCTCATTTCAAACATTGCCATGTTTGCGGACAGTTTCTATGCCCACTTCAAAGTGTACATTGAAGCATCAGTACCAATAAAAAATAAATATGATGCCAAATTTAGGAATAAATCCCTATGGTAGAACTCTAGTATAAGCAAACTATATGATAAGGGAAAGAAACTTGTAGCCTGTAAAAGTAAACTCAATGCCACATCATCTAGAGATGAACTCAAAAAGATCAGCAAAGACTTCAAAAACAAAATCAAATCATCCAAACATAAGTGCAGACTGAGAACTGCTATCTTTACTAAGGGCAACCACAAATCCTTCTTCAGCCATGTCAGAAACCTGAGGGGTAATGCCCAGCAATATTCTGAGCCAAAGCAACAACACTTAGTCACCCCGCTGATGATATAGCCAATATATTAGCAGACAATGTCAGCTCTAATTTTACTCCCCTATCTCGCCCTATCCTTCCCTATCTTATAAAAATGCCCTCACCACCTCCTCTGATCATCTCTGAGCAGTTCCTGAATGCCCTCTTCAAGGCTACAAATACTTGCTGCATGTGCCTTGCTAATGTGCCAGACTGCCTTCTTGTCAGCATCTGACAATAGCTAGAAGGCTGACTACTAAGCCTATTCATCCTCATCCTTTTCACTGAATTTATGCCAGAAGAATGGAGAATTGTGGTAGTCATCCCACTCCACAATTGGGAATCTACTACTTACCCAGGAAATTATAGACGTATAAGCCTCACCGGCCATGTCTGCAACGCAATGGCATTATTGAGCTTATTAACAAGGACATAGGAAGTCTACAACTCTTAGCCCAAGCCAGTTTCGACTTGTTGAAGGCAGATCCTACCTTCTGAACCCGGTAGGCTTCTTTGAACATATCACCAATGCATTTGATTTGAGCAAATAATTTCACACTGCCTATATAGACCTGGCCAAGGTCTTTGATACCATCCACATTCAAACATTATCAATTAGCTAATAAAACTAAATGTAAACCCTATATTACTGACCAGATAACAAACTGTTTAACTGACAGTACCCAATCTATAAGTGTGAAAACCACACTCTTCAAAAAGAGTGGTTACCAATGGTGTCCCCTAGGCATTGGTCCTGGGATCACTTCTATCTTATATTTACTTCTCTGATGTCAGGGCTGACATCAAGGGTATGTGGCTGAGCTGTCATTCACTCTCCGTCTGACTTCTGAATTATTCAGGAGAGGGTAACACACATCAGCAAGTGGTGCCTTGACTACAGCCTAAGACTAAATGCCAAGAAATGCAAGATTGTGTTCTTAAACAAAACTGGGGACCCATGCACCTTTCACATAGGTGACACCCCTTAGAAAGTTGACTCAGCCACTGGGGACCTGGGCACTTCCAATGATAATGACCTTTCCTTTGATCACTAAATCTCCACTGTTTTTAGGAAAACCTTTAGGCTTGCCAGACTAATCACCCAGGGTATTTCTTCAAGATCTAAACAAGTTATCATCCTTCTCTACTCATCCATCATCCGACCCATATTCAGAGTAAAATGGTTACTTTGGTATGTACCTGTCTAAGCATATGATCCATCTTGAGAGACTGTAGTGTTTTCTCAGTAGGGTAATCAAGGGCTTGTCTTCTTTGAACCACCCAAACCACCTTAACATGCTCTCTCTCTCTCTCTTTTCTGCTTCTTACAAAATCTTGATGTGACCTCTGTTTAGCTTACAGAGTCTTGAAAGACCCAGTCCTATGTGATACTGTGCGTCCACTGAAACACAGGACTTGCTGGCAAGATAGATGTACATCCAAGAGAATCCATCATTTATGTAATAGTATTCCTTTGAATGGAGAGCAAAATGGCTCCCTGATGCTCTTTAACCTTAACATGGACAAATGGATGGGCAATCATAAATACACCCCTGGGTCTGCCCCTCCAGTCCTCAATGAAAGATGTTGAAACTAGGTATACATTAGTCATGTTAATGGATGCCTATTATTTGTGGTATTGTGGCTGGAATACTAATGGTCCTCTAGCTCAACAGCCTAGTATTAACCTAGGAACCTAAATGAGGGAACATTCCTTTAGAGTGAGAGACTTAGTTAAAGGGAATGAGATGAAAACTTTGCAGGAAGATAAGAGTGAACCGGCATGAGCTTGCAGAAGACGTCTAGCCCAGAAAATTTAAAAGTGGACTGGTTCTTTTTTTTTCTCTTTTCTCCTAAAAAACTGTAAGTGCAGATTGAAATGCAATTGCATTAATAACTATAGTTGTACAAACAAGTTAGAAAGTAGAATAAGTACTACTTTTGCATGTTATCCTAATGAATGAAATGATGATTTGCTGACAAGATCGTTTGCTGCAGGGAAATGGTAACATAGATCTATAGCTATGTTAATTGAACACACAAAGGGCGATAACACTATGTGATTTAAAATCTACTTTTTAGTAGTAAAATATACTGCAGTGTTTATAAGCTGTGATTTAAACAAAACTCGTGATGCATGTCTTAGGATCATAGGATCATAGGAGGTTACAAGGCTATTGGCACTGAGGCCCTTATAAGCCTAGCCAAGAGTTTAGTCCATGTTTAGATAAATCAGCACCCGATGCCCCTGTCCAGCAGGGACACGGGAATCCATTAAAATATGTCTTATGCTGTACTACCAAACCCAGATTTGAATGACGTGCTGGAGAAATAGATTCATGACCCAAAGACTCCTATGCATGTACTACAAAATCGTATCTGAGAAACAAATCCTTCACTGGCCTTGTTCGCATGAATCTTGACCAATGGATGGGGATCTGAGAAACAAACCAGGGATTACTTCACTGTGATCGCATGAATATGCACACAAAATGTACTACATAGTTTTATTCAAACTAAAGGGTGGCAAAGCCTTCACTGTGATCGCATGAATATGCATGTACTACAATGTCGTATCTGAGAAACAAACCCTTCACTGTGATCGCATGAATATGCATGTACTACAATGTCGTATCTGAGAAACAAATCCTTCACTGTGATCGCATGAATATGCACACGCAGCAGCTCTCAGGCTCTTGGCTGTGCCACTGCTCAAGGAGACAGAAGTTATGGGAGCAAAATTTACAAAACATTAGGTCATGTTGGAGAGATAACATGCTTTCAAGGATTATTTTTCTTCTTTGTTTAAATATTCTCCTAATATTCAGAGGATATTTGTATTAAACTCTCTCTCAGCCAAAATACTGCTAATACAGTACTGGAATTAGCCATTACCAACTGCTTTCCAATACTTTCTAACACACCAAAAAGCCATACTTTTCATGTATCTTTAAATCTTACAAATAGTGCTAATGCGTAAGGTGAATGCTTAATGATATATTAACTATATTTTGGGAGCTTTGGTTGCTGTGGGTGATATGTGAGAAAAGTTATTAAATTACTTTGCGTCTAGTTTTATACAATAATAAGTACAGTTAATGCTCTCTTGCATGTCCAGAGCTAGCCAACCTTTTTTCTTTTTTTATACCTTTATTTTCATACAGAGACACTTCTGTACACAACATGCAATGGATTTAAAAGTTCTTGGCATGTATGCTCCTTCCCAGGCCACAAGGACAGGCTTCCTGCTTACACTGCGGGGACATGCCTAAGAAGATGACTCTCAGATACTGCCAGGTGCTACGTGCACTGCAAGATCTTACTAAACCCTCCCACTCAGGAAGGTGACAGGGTGTCAGTTGCTCATGCTCAGTTTTCCCTCCCTCAGCAGCTCAATTCCATCTGATAATTGATTTATGTCTACCAGAGGCACAAATGGATGCTCTGTTATACCAGTGAGGTGCTAGACAGAGACAGCAAATGTTCTGACTGTTCTTATGTATATGCATTATAAAAATGGAATTTCTTGGTAGAGTTATTATTATCTACAGGACTTTCAAAAGGCATGGCACTCATGTGATATCTCTTTTAATCACACCTACATTTTATTTCAGGTAGATAAAATTATTTCCCATTCATTTTACAGGCCTTGATACTGTATACAACCTACATTATTGAGCAAGTCACCAAAAATTAGTTTGATTTTTGACCAGGGAGTAGAGCCCCATAGTTCTACATGGTCTATTTTATGTTGTATTTAATAAAATTAAGCAAAAGTTGTTAGACGGTAAAGTGATCTTTTATAGAAGCAGTGAACCTTGTGCATGTGTGCGTGTATGCGTGTGTGCGTGTGTATGTCTGTGTGTGCAGACTTTCCTTTTGTTTGCTGCATGCATTCTTGAATACCATAAGCATTTATGATACTATGCTTCTTCATCTACCACCCTTGAAGTGAAAAATACTTCTCTGTGTCTCTTATAAGCAGTATGTCTGATATTTCCAAACTCTATCCTCAGTACTGTATTTGGAAAACATGAATGATGGAAAGGAAACTCAACATGTCTGGTTAAATGTAAATGGTTTATGAAGCCCCATCCTTTTGAATCTAATCGATCTCCACATAATTGTCAATCAACTTTCACCAGCACATAAACAAGTCATGCTGGTGTGATAGATATTTGGCAAACTGCATCCCATTATTTGGAATGATCTCTTTCTACACATCAAATAAAGTAGCACTCTAGCTAACTATAAATCCTCAGTCAAGGAGTGGATAGAAAATTTCAGACTCACTATTATAGTGCTCCTTGACTGGGGTGGCTAATATGTCTCACTTATATTTGACTAGTCAGCCGAACTTCTCAAAGGTCACCTAAACTACAAGTCTAGCATCTACCTATGAACCTAGGAAGAAGGCTTTTAGGAACACAGGAGCATGGGAAAGTACTAGGCAACCAGTCACTGGTACCATAACAAGCCCATCCCTTAAACACCAATAAAAATTATGCCTAGCCTTTTAACAACATTAGGAATAATAACCTTAAAAAAATATATTAATAATCATGATAATGCCAGTGCATTATAACAGAAAGATGAAAATCAGGTGTTAGAAGAAATAAGGGACTAAGAGGTAAATAAATGGCACTAGCAAAACTCATCTGAAAGGCTAAAGCAGCCCTCAGCAATGGGGTTGTTAGTAGAGCAAGGAAGTGACAACATACATTCTTCAAATACATTAGACTATGTTGAACTCATTTCAAGGAAAATGGGAAGTAGAGAAGAGGTGGGTATGTCATGTGGAAACACTGAATGAGCCCTTTAGCACAGTATTTATAAAGGAATGAAAAGGCAGGGAATTAGGATTGTAAGATGGTTATGGATGGGGACAAATGGACAAATAGAAAAAATGATAAGAAATAGAGAAAGAACTCATAGGACTTTGGGGACACAAGTTGGTTGAACAAATTGAGTTGCCTTTAGATTCTGTATCTCACACAAAACTGTTTGGAAATTAAAAGGTGTGGGTCTGGGGCCAAAATTGCAAGATACATAGGCAGCTAGAAAACTGAAATGAAAGAAGAGATTCCATTTACCAGTGGGATGCCAGGAGGACCTGTTATAATATTGGTTCCACTTAAGGTTCATAGGTAAATGCTAGGCAATCAGTCTGCACACTATTACAAAGGTGAGAATAAAACCCTGTACCTTGTGCCTGTGAGGTAAACACCTTGATGTTTATGCCAACTTTATTTAGCCATTATGCCAAGCCCTGTTATGATGTTACTTCTTTACTCCACTAACCATCTCCTTTGCTCAGGGCTGCCTTATCCTGTCAAACAGGCTTTGCTGATAGCATTTACTTACATCCTAGCCCCTTTGTCTTTATAATACCTAATTTTCATCCTTCTATTATAATGTGTTGGCTTGCATTATTATAACAGGCATTAGCATGAATTATTTCAGTTTTACAACATACAAGGCTTAGACTAAAAGATCATACTCTTTCTGTGAACAACACTTAGATTTGAGCCCTGGTATTGGATAGAAAAGTGTATCCAGCAAGGCTTAATAATGCCTGCTGGTAGGAAGATGGATGTTTAGTGAAACGCATCAAGTGGTCATCTTCGGTGGGGCAATCTAAAGAGAATATGGATGCAGGCTGTTAGGCAGTAAGATATTTGCCTGTTGTATATTTGGCTGGGAGCACATGGCTGAGGTGAAATTCAGCTGCGCACATTTATGGCTATTGCAAGTTTACTGCAGGCACAGAGAAGCATGCAGCACCATGCCGATAACTGTCTACTGCTTTGAGTAGAACTGATTCTGAAATTCACACTGAAATTTAGTTATGTCTCTCACTGAATGCCCAACATATTTCTTGTATTTATATATGGCATTCACAGCTGCAGATTTCCAACTTGTGGACTTCTTGTCTCCAGATAGATCGCATTGCTTGCTATGAAAAAGAGTGGTTCAGGACCTGACAAGTCATTTTTAAGAAAATTCCTTTAGGTAAAATTCAGAACAGGCAGTTCTCTCAGTTAATTCAGTATGTGTGTATTATGTACTGATTAAATTATTTATTTTCAGTGTTATTTTATTACTTGCTATTTCTGCACTGTAACTGATGCAGAGCGTTACCTTATTATCTAGGACTCTAAAGGGTCTCCTGGTCCTCAGATGTAATTTGGATTTTTGATAACTCAGTCCCTTTATAACTGAGATGTGATGTCACTGTCTTCATTTCTTAAAAGTTCCATCAGGTCTAACCGGGCCACATGGGAAAAGTTACCTTATTAAGGCTGTGTCAATTCAGCAAAAAAAAAAAAAAAAAAAAAGATGTTCCCCACATTCAAAAATGTGCTTAGATTTGTAATAATTTTAGGGATCGATAATGAATTTGATATTAAATATATTCTGCTTTCTTCCAATACATTTTTAAAATTCAGAAATCAAATTCAATATGCCTAATAAGGAGTCATATCTCATTGTTCTGATATTGGCTATTGCTTATTGTAATACCCCAGGAGATATAGAAGAGAAAAAGAAAACTGCCAATCAACTGTATAGAAACTGTGGCTGATTTAGGAAGCTAGTACTGCACAACCCTTGAGCGAATTATGCTCACACAATAAAACTTACAACCTCTCCTCACAGCCAATGAATGCTTTAACTTAACTATGATAAGTAAAAATCTGAATAGTATAATATGTGTAAGTAAGAGAGACTTCAGGCTAGAGTGAGCATGTGTTCATCATCACCTTGTTTTATTTTTGACCACTCTATGTAAAGAGGTATGTTCACAAATCCAGGAAGTATTAGGTACCTAGAAATCTGTTGTCTGTGACTCTTCACTGCTACCACAGTAATTTCAGTCTTCTCCTGTTGGTTTAGTCCACATGTAACCAATATTTCCAAAGCATTTTCCTGCTCTGTTGTCATGAGTTGCACAATCCACAACTAGTACATAAAACCAGGACTGTTATGTCCCAAATACAGCACTTTGTATCTGACTACACTAAGATTCAAACTGCCTTGTTCTCTTTTCCTTCAGATATGCCTGAAATTAATGCACTAAACAGTAACAGACCCAGGATCAACCCTTGCAATACTTCACCACTGCTGTCTCTTATTTCTGACATTACTTGTCTACCCATAACACTCTGGGCTCTAACCCCACCTAGCAGTTTTCCTAGAGGCTGCATTTGCAAGACCAAGTGAAAGAACTCAATGATGCCTAGGAAGACCATGTGAGCGGATACTTCCTTGTTAAGTTTTCCTGCAAAACAGTACCAAAAGTTAGATCAGATTACTGCACTGGCCAGTGGCCTGTTGAGTATCTTCACCAATGGATCCATTTCTACACTGGCCAGTGGCCTATTGAAGATCTCCAGAAGTGGTTCCATTACTGTGCTGGCCAGTGGCCTGTTGAATATCTTCACCAGTGGTTCCATTACTACACCTGCCAGTGGCCTGTTGAATATCTTCACCAGTGACCTGTTGAGTATCTTCACCAATGGTTCAATTTCTGCACTGGCCAGTGGCCTATTGAAGATCTCCACCAATTGTTCCATTACTGCACTGGCCAGTGGCCTATTGAAGATCTCCAACAGTTGTTCCATTACTGCACTGGCCAGTGGCCTGTTGAAGATCTCCACCAGTGGTTCCATTACTGTACTAGCCACATTTTCTGAGGAGTCAGTGAGGGAACCCATATGTTCTCTACATTGTATCTTGCTACTGAGCAGCCAGTTCCCACTCCATCTCCTTCTGCTCTATCTACTGATGTTATCACTTTGTTCTACCTTCCTCCCACCCTCCCAACATGACAACCTTCTCTCCATTTTCCCTCTCTTCCAGCTGTTTTCTTTCCTCCCTTTTTTCTTTTTGCTATGTATAGAAAAATAATTTTCTTCTTCTTCTTGAGTTTTTCTACCAGACCCCCTTTGACTTGCAGTTTGCTGCCCTCACCTTCTTTACTGTCTATATGCTCACCTCTTTAAATTGTGCCTCCTCTATCACCTCACAAGCTCTCTTCTACCTGTTGCACACCTTTTCTTTGACTATAATTCCTTGTGTCACATTCTTAAGTCACACAATGGTGATCTAATTTCCTTTTTGCCTCTTCCTCATACTGTTACCTATGGTTCTGAGTGCTCAGTCCTCGACCCATTCCCATAGCTTTTTCCATCATATCTGACTCTCATGCCCAACTCTGAACAATCTGCACCCCAAACTTCCCACTCCATTTTCCCTTTCTTTGCATTCTTACACTCACCCACTCTTAACCACAATGTGACATGATCACTTTTGGTTATTTACACTTTCACCTTGACATCTCTGACCAACTCCATCTTAGTTTGAACCAGATACAAAATTTGTCCTTTCTAGTGCACTTCTGCAGCAGTTGGTTGAAACCCTTGTTCCTGACCTTGTTCACTTCCCAGTCCCTCTCTACCCTGAAGTGTAAAAGTCTGATCATGGCCGGTTCAGATCTGTTTTGAAAATAACTATCTTTTTGTCAGGTCCGTTAATTTGGAGGGGGATTTTTTTCAGAGATTAAGTCCATTGATGTTAAAGGTTCTTCTGGCCTTATGTAGTCTATGGAAAGGGTTGCTGAGAGCAAGGTGTAATGAAGAAAAGGGCATTAAAGGATGACCAGTAATTCTCTTTTTCAGTGTGAGGCCAAGTATGGGGAAAAGTTGTGTCAGGAATGAATGTAGTAAGCTAGATCTATCAAAGATATGGAGCCATTTGAAGCCTGACAGTTGCTTACAATGCATGAAATTCACTAATCATTATGAAAGTAACAGAATCAAAAACCCTTAATAAAGTTGATGAAAAATACCTAACTAAATCAGTTATTGTCTAAGATGTGATAGGCCGTGTTAGTAAAAACAGAAGTACTGCAAGAGTCATGCAGCCCGCATGGAATTCAAATTGTTTATCATTGAATACATTAAATATGTAGGTGCTATTTTGAAGCTGAATATCGGTACCAGTCTCAAGCATCATTCAGAAAGCCAAGAGGAGGGATATGGACTGAAAGTCAAAAGGACAGAGTCGATCTTATGTTTTATCCTAGGAATAATTATGACTGCTTTTAAAAGTGAAGGAAAATCAGAGGAAGTAAGTAAGGTATTGAAGATGTGTAAGATTGCAGGGGTGATAAAGGGGAAGTAGAGTTTTAAATATTTAGACTAAAGTCTTTCAATCTGAGTCTATCAAAAAAGAGAAAGTTTAGTGCGAGGTGGTAAGTTTCCTTTAGTCAGTGGTTTGATATCGAGTGATGAGGAGTAGTGTGGTGGAAAGACAAAGTTTGCTCATATAATGGGGAAGCAAGACTTGGAAAGTGATGACCAGTGGCTTTAGGTAAGGTTTTATAGAAGGTAATTTAATTGCTGTTTTTATTTCAGTGTGGTGTGCTCTTTTAGGTTGCTAAAACTTTTTAGCTGGTGCTTTTGCAAACTTGTACTTTATATTTGAATTTATAATTGTAAATAACATACAAATGTATTGTCTCTACTTTCTTACTGTACTGTTTACAACTCAACACATTCTTTAGTCTATGTATAATTTTCTGATTGTGTTTTGTACCATGATGCCTAGATTGTAGCAGAAAAAGGTCTGTCAACCAGTCCACTTACCCGGTTTTCAAACTGAAATAAATAAATAAATACATCAAGAAATTAGCTCTTTCATCCCATTAATTTCACACAGACTTCATCAGAAAAAATAAGGCATACTAACAGGCAATATTTAAATACAACACACAAAAATCACATGCTTAATTTCATCAATCAAACCCTTCATCATAATTCCTTCTGAATAAATTGTTAAAGAAGGCATAAACAAATAAAATAATATAAATCATAATCTTAATGCAGTCATTCTTAAAAAAAAACTATTAATGCAAATCAAATAATTTAACCCTGGTGTTTGGATGGCATTCATAAGACTTTGCCAATACATTTCGAGATTCTCTAACCTTGTTGTCCATTTACCACCACATTCAGGAATTATCACCTTTTCCAAGATGAGAAATTAAAATTTCTTAAAACTCTTACAAATGACACTCCCCCGGATTTACTATTCTTCCATGCAGGACTAGCTTAGTCCTGCATGGAAGCGGCTGTTTAGGAGCAGGATGGCAGTGCGCCATGCATTTTAATGAAGACGTGCTCCCTGAGCTCCTAATCTTACATGGAGTGTGTAAGAGTGCAGGGGGGCATGTCTGAGAGCAAATCTCTCAGAATATACACTGCCCCACAATGAAGAACTGCAGAAAGGCCAAAGGAATGAGCAAGACCGCTCATAGGTGTCTGCATATCCCCAGCAACATTCCCCCACATGTGCAACAGCAATAGTAAATACAAATCAAGTAAACAAACCTTTTTTTTTTTTTTTAAGAATCCGATTAAAGCTAACTGTAGGTGCGTGGGTGTGCCCATCGCTTAGCTACGGTTAATGCAGGTTAAATGGCTGAAGAGGATAACAAGGAAGATATATGTAAATGAAGCAGTATAGCAATAGTGTAGTGGGCAGAGCATTTGAGTTACGAGCAGGCATTCCCGGTTTGAGTCCCACTGCAGCACTTTCCATGGCAAATCACACTATGACCAATATTTTTGTTGCATAACCCACTAAATAACATATAATTGTGAACTGGAGTACTGCATTAAATGCACATGTGAGGTGTCAGTGTCATAATGTTGCAAAGTATACAGATAAGCACATGTGCCCCATACAGTATATGTACACAGGAATCATGGATACAAATGGAAGGTAAAATGTGTAATGAATGACAACTCCATACAGCTTCCAAATCCCCCACCTTCCCAAGAACCATTAGATATTACTGTCTAAATCAGTGCAATTGTAAGCAGGAGTAAGCACTGGTAAGCAAGTGTAAGCACCAATAAGCAGTAGTAAGCATATTTAAGCACTAATAAGCGAGTTTAAGCCAGTTTGCATGGGGGTAAGCAATGAGCACACAGGTTAAGCAATTTTGAAGCTAACTCTCTGTAAACATATTTAACTGGAGGTTAGCATTGCTTACCCTCATGCAAACCTGCACAAACTCACCTATAACTGCTCAAAAGTGCCTTAATCACTACATATCCAATGGCCCTTGTTCTGCCCAGCAACAAAATAAACAGCCTTGCAGGTCTTGAACCCAGGACTGTATACACTATAATCACAGTAGTTAACCACCACACCACAATTAGGTATCACAAAACAAGTCCTCACTATAGTAAAATCAAACTGAACCTGTGAAAGGAATCAGTATACAGTCATATGTTCTATAACACACTACATAACATAAATATGTGAACTGGAGTACAGCAGTAAGCCCAGATGTGAGGTATAATTGTAATAGAGTGTTGAAGTCCCCAATAAAACACAAGGACTCTATGCAGTGTACGTACACATGAATCATGGATACCAGGCATATATATATAAGATGTAATGAATAAGAAATCAATGCGAAAAAGAAAAATATAATGTAAACTCTAATGTAAGCAATGCTAAGCATTGCACAAGCCAGCTTAGGAGGTGTAAGCAATGTGTAGGCCAACTAACTCGATGTGCCCAGTGTTATACCCCTTTAAACAATGCCAACCTTAGGTAAGCAGGTTTGCCCATAGCCTAGCTTTTTCAAAACTGGCCAATCACAGAAAAGTGTGGGAAACTGGCCTACTTGAACCCAACAGGTGGGAATACATCTCATAACTGGTTGTAGCTTCCCCTTGCAGGCACTATAGCAGAAAGGGGAGAAGGTGTGCGCTTCCAGGTGCCGTGCTGGTGCATCCAGGAGTCCAGAGTCATGGCAAGACTCCTTGTCAAAGACCATGATGAGAGACTGCTGCAGGTCCAGTACCAGGGTTGCCTATACAAGGCAGAAGCCTGGGACTGTCTTGCTCGTGACCTCACCAGTGCCACTGGCATATCCCAAACTGGTGAGCAGGTCAGGCATCACTATGCCGACCTGAAGCAGTGTAAGGGGGGAACCTCTTGGAGCAGTGGATCCAAGAGGCTAGAACAGCAGGGGCTGTCCCAGCTGTGTGGAAGTATCACTCCACTATGTGTGTAATAATTGCCAGCTCATGTATATCATGGATAGGTATGGTTAAATATTCCTCTTATGTCCTCAACTGCTGCAAGTGAGTGGGCCACGAACCAGGAGGCCCACGGAAGTTGCCTGGAGAGGTTGCAATGCGAGGCAGGTCAGTAATACTCTTGCATGTACTGTCACAGGAAATAAATCTAAAAGTATTAGTAAATTAATTGCATGTATAAAACCTGTATTGTTTAAGGCAAGTACTGCATACACTGGAGAATATGGTAGTTACAGTCTCATATAGTTTGTATGTAAATAAAAGCGTAATAGCCTGACAACAAAGTTATAACTGCTGGACTGCATGTGTATACTCTGGTATCACATGGTGATGTAGATTTGCAATCACATAATAGTACTGTTGTATTAAGCACTGTTACCCACACTGTGCACCATAAATAGAATGTGTAGGAATGCCTGTATATGACTAGTGTAATCCCCAGAGGCTAGTTAGTACAACTGAGAGACACATAGACGGAAAACAGTGAAAAGGCAGACAACAAAATCCGAATAGCACATGCAACTGAGAAGTGAACTGCTATATTTTTAGCACACACAGCCATAGTTTGAATCCTGGCATGTGTAGAAACAGTTAGTGTTAACAAACATTTCCTCCACAGGTATACCAGGTAAGAGTTGTATACTGCAGGTAAAATCAGTTCATATATAATGATGATGACAGCCACATCACTGTCCAAACTAAGGCTATAGGGTACTGTAGTAATACTTGTAAGGAACAGATAACAGCACTGACTAGGAAAGTAATGTGGACTACAGGACTATACTAGTTGTTAATTGACATCTCCCCCCCACCATATCTCCAAAAATAAACTACATACCCACCTCAACTGGTATGTAATGACTTCACTGTTCTGATTATGTCGTATTGGTTAATAATTATTTAAATATGTTTCCATGCATGTGCTATATTGAAATATTCCAGCATTGGTGGCATGATGGCATCAATGTACCTGCATGCTGTTGTTTTTACCACTGTGGTCCCATATATAAATGTGTTCTGTTTGCTATGCAGCTGTTCAGTATCTGGTGTCTAGGTTAATGGGAATATCTATGCATGCTGTTATACCTAACCCTGGAATGTGTTGACTGTTACTAACCCACATATGATGATAAAAGTTAAACACTATAAAATGTTTGGGAAGGCCAATCCCAGCAGACCCACCTGTCCCACCTCAGCTAGCTGTGTCACTGGGTACCAGCATGTCTGGGGCCCACCCCGGGACCTCCTCGTCCATTGGTCCTGCACCACCTTTGGGTGGGACCACCTCAAGGGATGGGGGCAAGGACAGAACCCTGTCACCCATCACCAGGTCTGGGTCATGGTGCATAGTGTGCTCCACAGGGAGGTTGGAGATCTGCTACATCAGCTTGAGGGCTGTGTGTCGCAACTAGAAGGTCGGCCTGGCTCTGCAATTAAGCCCCCAGCACAGCCACCTTCAGGGCTGTGAAGGTGCAGTGGTGACTACCCATGGGTGGGGATCTCAGTCCCACTGTTTCCACTAGGGGGCTCTTGGGCTTCTAATGTCCCAACACCCCTCCCCATCAAGGTGTCTACCCCCCACATGTGTCATATACTGCCCCTGTATGTGTCTTGTTTGTCTTGTCTGTTAACCAACCCAACCTACCTCCCCAAATATACCTACTATCCCTCCCCAACATCTCACTCTCACCTGAAAAAAAAAAGGGCAATCTGTACCTCAAAAAAAATCTCGTCCGATACATAGCTGTCTGTTTTGCACACGTGTCCATTGGACACATGTAATATGGTCTAATTGACATCACAACATATTATTGTTGCCCTCACCCCTCTCTCAGGGGTTTGAGTGTCCAAATCTACCTCCAAAGTCAGTGTATATGCACAGCTGTAGCTGTAGAAGAAATGGGCAGTTATGGACCTTCCCTACACTCTTCCTGTACATCCCTAGCTATTTTCCCTACTGTCTTTCCCTCTTAGTGCCCCTTTTTCACCACTTTCCTATCAACCCTTTTTTCTTTTCTTTTAAAGAAATTAGCGCGGGGGTAAGCGGGACTAAGCACTTTTAAGCAGCAGTAAGTGGGTCTAAGCCTATTATCATCCAGCCTTTGGCATTCAACAGTACAGGGAATGTATTTCAACATGTAGATGTATATGTCTGTGTGTGTATATATATATATATATATCAATATATAAATAGATATAAAATATCTATATATGTAGACATATAGGTTCATAGGTTGATACTAGGCTATCGTCCCTAAGGCCTATGAAAGCCTAGCCATAACAATTCCCTGGAAATTTCTTCCCACAATATTTACTTCTCTGGGCCCCTGAAGACATAGGTTCATAGATTAGTACTAAGCTAACTGCCCTTGCGAGCCATTTTAAGCCTAGCCAATTATCCCTTGTGAGACAGATATGTCCAGAATGTCCAGTAAAGTGGCCCATATCTGCTGCCTGTCAACCTGTTCCCTGGGAAATCAGTGGGAGACGTGTAGGCAGCAAACAGGAAATAAAAATTATTGACACACATCTATGAGATCAAAGCTGGCACACTAGCAACTCCCCAAAACCTTATGAGAGTAAGAAGCCACATATGTCCCATTTACCTTGTGTTTGCAAAGCAAACACCTTAACCATGGGGCCACCCTCCCAACCTGTATAGCCTATATACATATATATATATATATATATATATATATATATATATATATATATATATATATATATACATATGCATACATCTGTAGATATATATGTCTACATCTATGTATATATATATATATATATATATATATATATATATATATATATATATATATAATCAATATATTTATATATATATATATAATCAATATATTTATATATATATATATATATATGTAAGCAGATGTATATGTATATATATATATATATATATATATATATATACATATATATATATATATATATATATATATATAGAGCTAGATATATATGGACATACATCTGTAGATAAAAATGGGAACATAAAAACATATATGTCCACATGCACTGTTAATGGGGTTAAGAGGCTCCAAACAACATATGTCTTGTACAAATAGGTATCCCCCAACAGCCAAACACGTCTGCCCTGCAATACACTACCAACTGTTGCAGATCCCATAACCAGGACTTGACACAACATGGGCACAAGATATTAACAGTACTCCATCCCACCTGTATGATGTCAGGCTGATATCAGTAACATATCATGCAGTACAGTCTGGCTCCCATAGAGAATGTACAATGTGGAAGCAATCAACATCCCTAGGATACATATGCACAGACACATATATGCAGATACACACACACACACACACACACACACATATATATCTATGTATATATATATATATATATATATATATATATATATATATATATATATATATACACATATATATGTAACTACACATACACATGCAGAGATATGTATAGGAAGATACATATGTAGAAGGTGCACACAATATGGAACAGCCACTATGCCTACAGTTACCACCTTACCAACTGGAAACTGTTTGAGCTACCCATACAAATGACAATCATTGCCTGCAACATATACCCACAGAGAAGTCAAAGGATATAACACCACACACAAGTTTGCATACATGGGAAAGCTTTATTTGTGCACTATTACAGTTGTATATGCCATGTCATATAACTGTTTAGACACTGACATCCATATAAACAGAGTAATGCAACTGTGAAACAGTTATATTAATACAGTAGTCTGGAAAGGTTTACATATGTTGCTGTCCAGGCCGAGGTCTTCAAGTAGTACAATAGTAAAGACAGACTAGGCCACAGGATACCAAACAATCAACAGTAAGTAATACAGATTTATAGGTCAGTAGCCTCTATCTACACTCTGTACACAATCCCTAGGTGGTAAAGACCTCAGTTGACACAATGGGATGTAACTGCTACATAACAAGGCATACCTGACACCTTCACAATCACACTGATAAATAGAACAGTCTGTATGGCAGGAGGCTGTAGGCCTGCATTCACTCAAGGTGGATTGTATGGTAATGTACATCCAGATACCTTAAGGCAGCTTACCCCTGATACCCCCACATGTTGTAACAGCCTAGGTTAGTTATGGTGCATCCCCCCAGACTCAATAATACAGTGCCATATACCACTGTTACATACACTGGCCTCTGGAGTGCATAAGGGCACACATGTATTGTGTAGGTGAAGCCCACACATATATGGCCCCAACCCCACAGTATGTGTTGGGGACACAACAGCAGTGGACTGATGGCAGAAATGGCAGCATGACATACTCACAGCCCACTACAGAACAAGCCCTGACAGCATGTCATATGTGCAAAGCCTGGTATGTAGGTGGAGGACAGAGGCTGGAAAATAGGCCCATATGTGTAAAACTGTTGTCATACACTAAGCAAGTTGCTGGTATTACAGGATAGTCTGCAACATACCCTTAGTCAGGAAAATGAAGTTAGAAACAGTAATGGATGTAGCCATGTACTGATAGCACTCAACAGACACACTGCCAGTGATATATCTGACACAACACCTGTGTGGTGGACAGACAAAACATAATAGGCACAACTCTGGCCATCAAGAGGATAGGCCCACAACTGAGAGCTATGCAGACAGACTGCATTCCAAGTTAAACTAGTATGTGCACACAAACCCTGTAACACCAGTGCTATACAATGCATACAACTCTACTCACACTCTGTCTGTAGTTCTGGAACCTCCTGCAAATATGTAGCTGGCCTGAGTGTGCAGGTTCTCCTGTAAGAGGTATTGCTACCTGCTGTCTGTAACACTGATGCCCACACACAGGAAGGATGCCCATCATACAGGAAAGGTAAAGGGACCAAACTGTGATGTAGGAATTTATAGTAGGTGGTTGCCATGACAGTGGAAATTGGAAGTACTACACAGTATGCTGCATGCAAGTAGCAAGTAGAGGACACTGATTGGTGCAGAGGCCATCACCTGACCATGTGCATCATCTACAAAATCCATGCTGCAATCTATTCAAAGCAGCTCAATTGGAGAGAGCCCGAGATAGAGAGAGAGAGAAAGTGAAAGCCAAAGGCAAATCCAAAGCAAAAAAATAAAACAAAGAAAATAATTACATCCAGCAAACTATCCAGAACAGACATCATTCCCACATGTGAAGTATATATGCATGTAACTAAATGTAGTACGTGCTCCATAATAATGGGATGTAGAATGATTTATATGTGCCGTCAGGTGTTGTTGTAATGATGTTCAACTGAATAACTGTCATGGACAATAGTGTCTGTCACTGTGGGTAGTGGGCCATAGCCATCAACTGTGCAAATAAGCACTGACTGACAAGATGTAAGCCATCATAGTGTGTGTTGTGTAATGGGAAGTATGTATATTATGTGGTCAATAGCTGGTGGTGGAAGTAATGCCATTATGATGGACACGTGAGATCCATAGCTCACCCATTGCAGGATACTCAGGTTAATCTGTAATGTAGCATGCAGGAGTGCCGTAGGCATGTAATAGGGTTACCTGCAATCTGGTCCTACATATAACCTCCTAATGTCAGGCTGTGTCCATATGTGGCACCTGTCTGTGTTGTAGCAAGGCAGAAGAGTGCAGCTATGCAGGAAGGTGTTGTGAGATTGTGGACCTGATGTCTAAATGTACCCCACATATAGGTATGCATATGTGTATTTATGTACCCATATATAATATATAAAACTATATATATATATATATATATATATATATATATATATATATATATATATATATATACACACACACACACACACACACGTGTATGTCCACAAATATACAGATACCCATGTGTAGACATATATATGAGCACATATATACATCACATATATCTACACATATGTAGATGTATACCTATATGCACGTCTACATGTATACAAACACACACACAAACATATATGTATGTAAATACATGTCCCCTATATTACTACCACAGTGCTGCATGCTATGTGCGAGGAAACAGCTCACATAGCAATACGCACAGATATCTACAGCTGGCAGTGTGTGCAACATGGATGGGTATGTCACATGTGAACCCCTTGTTGGGACCGCATTGCCGTTGTCTGTGAAGTATGGAATGGGAATATGGGGAAGTATGGCAGGTATAGTTGTGAGGTAGTCAGGGTTGGTAGATATAGAGGACAGTTTACAGGGGTGGTATTTGACACATGTGGTGGGTAAACACCCTGGATGGTGTGTGCAGTCTGCGATGTGGATGCCCCATGGACCCCAATATGGATATAATGAGAACAAGCCTCCCACCTACTGCTACTCACAACAGCAGTCCATGTCCTGAAGGTGCCTGGCCTGGAGGCTGAGCAGGAGGGGCATATTGGCCCTGTGAATGTATACTGGCTGCCTCAGAGTGATGTAGCACATCCCACATGGGTTTGTGGAGCCCGTTATGGAGCAGATCCTGGACCTGATCTCAGGGGATAGGAACATGTCTATGTGTGCCCCCAGGGGGGGACAACATCCCCTGGGTTGGTTCCACCTGACGGTATTGCTGGACCAGTACATGAGGAAGCCCCAGGGTGGGTTACACTGGTAGTAATAGTCTACAGAATCCCGGAACATGTCCAACAGCATGCATAGATATCCCTAATAACACAGAATGTCAGATGTGCAGCAATCACAAAGCAGTCATACCACAGGCATATATGGAACCATAGTGGCCCTGACAATGGCATGCAGGTGAATAGTCTGTAACAGGCCAGAAATGATAGTGTCCACACAGGGAACATGGCTACAAACACATAGCCCAAAGTGTGGTACAATACAATATCTGTCCCACTGGTAGGTAAGCTGTAGCCATACCTAATGAGTTGTGTGCACAGTTTGTTGTCGCTGATATGGTGGGGGGGTGACAGAGATGTGTATTAAGAACTGTGGTAACCTTGCTGTATGAGTTGCTCAGACCTGTTACCATCTTTATGTCTTTCAGCCAAGATGTCACATACATGGCTACCATCTTATTCAGCTGCCAAAAATTAAGTATTGCTCACCTATTTAATCCATCACTACCCTGTCCTGTTTGGTCGGGCCACCCATGAGCAGCAGGATCACACCACCCTGTGGAATGACATAGTCCACAGAGTCAATGATGTCAGACTGCGCAACCGCAGTTATGAGCAGGTACGGCATCATTGTTTTGACCTGCTTCACAATGCCCGTCAGCATGCTGCTGCAGTCCAGGGGGATCACCTTGTCACAGGGGGGCCATGCCATCCATTCCTCCTGACATGTGTGGAGGAGCCCCTGGCCAGCCTCGTTGCACCTGCCCGTCCAGCCAGCCACCAACCACCAGACACCTTAGAAGAGGTGGGTACCACCCATACACTGGCTGAGGAGTGTGCAGGTAAGGCCACAGGGCACATCAGTAGACCACTGTTGCATATACATCCACATCAGTACAGGTAGATCATGCATATCTGACATGTCATAGACATATTATGTTGCTGCATAGTATTAATAAACAGATGTCCATATGTGGTAGTATTGTGGAAATGTACCATTGATGTATTGTAATACTGCTCCCACCCTGTAGCACTGCCACAGGTGTGGCCACTGACATTGCATCTCTCACCCTCTTATGTAGATCCCTCCAGGATACCACCAAGGCAGCAGTCTGTAGGTGGTAAGTATGGTTTATGTAGATGCTTGCCAACACACCGGGCATATAATGGCGATGGTATATTTCATGCACACATCTAACACACCTACCCAGAATGCATGCTTTACATGTGCACATGTTGTTGCAGTGAAATGCATGGCATCACAGGGGTGACCATGACGGGGTATTGGAAGGGTATGTTAGACACCTGCATGATAACTAACATCCTGTCATTGCGGAGTGTGTCCACAGGGAGTAACATAATGGAGGGAGACATGGCCTACAGTAGGGACATGTTTGGAACAACACCCATATACAGTGCAACACCAGTGTATATACCTGTAGGACATTGACAACTGCTGTAGAGATACACTATGGCATAAGGCATTACAGTAGTCTACATTATCAGCTGGGACTAAGCTGTAACATATGGTGTTCAGTGTATGGGACACTGCAAAGTGACACACATGTGTAGGCCTTACTTGTCATGCATCTGCTAAAAGGCTAAAGGAGGGGGTGTCAGCATGACACACCAGTGCACTACAGCATCGATCCTAAGGATGCTAAGAATGGCTGTATCTGCACATAGTCAGGTTCAGGACCTATGGCAGATGTAACCCTACCCTCACAGCAGTAGTGACAGCAGTGTGTAAACACCAAGGGATATGCACATGAGTAGATCTTGCAATCATGCAGATTAGGGGGACATATTTAGGCAGACTGAACATACACTGGCAATTGCAGATGGCCCATGCTGGTATACCCCTGCCAGGAGTAGTGACTGCTGTAGTACACACAACAAGAGGTGTGACAAACCATCATAGCACACATATGCCCACAAGGAGTGTATGCATCGTGGTCAGCATCCGCACACCTAACACATTCCATAGACATTGCATGTGAAAGTACAGGACATATGTCACATATTGTGCTCATGTACTGTTAAGATATGCAGTGATGTAGTCCCAATGCAGATCACGGATGGATGTGTAATATCAAGAAGGATGTGTACACCCCCATAGCCACAGTATGCTGTGATGGTTGTTAGTGTAAGAGTTTTGGATTGGTCATACATGGTCTGCTGCTGTTGAGAGCTGTAAATCATACATCAGGCATTCACAAATGACATCTGTCCACATATCATCCCAGGTATGTGTTGCCGAAAAACATAGGGGCTGTGAGCATTAAAGCTGACATAACTGACACAGTACTACACATTCCGCAATGGTTTGTACACCTGTGAGGTGTGGTGCACAGTACATGGCAGGGTGCAGAACAGGTGCACAGCAATACTGTGTACATGGGTGCAGTGTTATCTAGGAGAAGGGGCATCACCTAGTGACAAAGCACATGCATCGCACACATGTATACTGTTACTAGCATGGATTGACTGTAGCTGCACTGCATGCTGTTGTGTACCATATATTCTGCATGTTGACAGATGGGTAATAGGAGGACTGTGTATACTACCATTGTGCAAGCTCACCTGTATGTTTGTGTGTGTGCATCCTGGTGGTTAGTTAGTTTGTCTGTAGGGTCACTCTGGTGAAGTGGAGGGAGGTTGATGCATGTAGGATGTGTGTGTGCATATGTGTGTATTTGTGTGGGTGGCCATGTATGAACATGTGTGATTGTGGATTGTTCATACAGCAGTACCTCCCTTTGGGACTTTGCAGTACATGTACATGGACTGCCACATAACACACTAGGAATACTTGTCATGTATGTAATCACAGGACAGCTGATAGTATAATAAGGTCTGTAGCATAGAACAGGCATTGAGAGGGAAGGTGGACACCAGGTATATCCTTAATATTGCATTCAGCAGAGAGGTGACCTACAACCCACGTATGCAGCACTACAGATGCATTGGGGAAGTACTAGTCAACACCAGGGAGTGTATCCATAAATTACAGTTGTCACATGATAGGCTGATTGAGCAGCATATCTGGCATGTACTGAGCAATACATACACATGACACACCAGTGTGTAATATTATGGAGTGAACATAGTAGCCCACACATATAGGGGCCATGCTCATGATGTCTGGACATATGCAGGGTGAACAGTGAATGACAGCAGTGAGGACATTTCACACTGCTAAACACTGGTCAGGCAGGTAATGTAGTAACAGGTCTTGTGTTGTGCTCACTTGTCTAGGCATTTAGAGGACTGATATGTTAATGAGTTTTATCAATCTGTATATGTTACCAAGTGTGATGTAGGATGGGGAACACATGGAAATATATGTGGGAATGCTGTAAAGTCACGGACAGGTAGGTATTACGGTGGTGTGTGTGTGTGTGTGTGTGTGTGTGTGTGTGTGTGTGTGTGTGTGTGTGTTTGTGTGTATGTGTATGTGTGTACTGTTAGGCAATGCTGTACAGGTTTTAAAGTGTGTTTATTGTTTTCCCCCACAGGTGGCGAGGTGGGTCAGGGTCCATCCTGCATGCAAGCTCATGTTGATGTCCATACTGGCACCAAAGATGATGATAGTACTGTTGAGGCACAGGTGGGGTTGTCAGGGGCTGAAACAGTGCCATCATTTGACATCCCCTTTTAACCACCCCACTGCCGCACACAGTTTCAGTGCCTATACATACCCCATCACCAGTGGCCATAGCAGAGGAACAGCTGAGATTTGGTGGCTGTGCACAGGGAAGCGTGGTAACCATGCCTACTGTGTCTGTCACAGCAGGCATAGCTGGATGTCCGGCAGGGCACCACATAGGCAGATGTCCCAGGTTGCTCATGGTCTGGTTGTTGGACATCATGCCCCTGACAGAGGCAACATAGCTGGTACCAGCAGGTGCATATTTCAGGCTGTCATGGAGGCTCAGGCACATATAGAACATTACACCAGACAGGGCCTGAGGCTGCAGTGGGCTGCTCTCACTTCTGCAAGTGACAACGCTTGTGAATTGTCAGGTGCCATCCATGCGTTAACTGAGTTCATGGATAGACGGTCAGGTGAAATGATGGCCCTCATCGACCGTGGTCTGTCCATGCTTGAATATGTGGTGGGAGTGTGGTGATGGCTGCATGGACGTAGGTCAGCAACACTAACAGCTGGCAGTCAACGTGGACATGCTAGGACATCAAGGGCCTCCTGTAGTGGCAGTACCAGCCCTGGCAGTGCAGGGGGGGGTGCTGTCCACACCACAGCAGGCCACGTGCACATGGTACTGGCCAGTCCCAGGTGAGTCCTGGTACCAGCGGACATTTGTCATCAGCAGGTGACTGTAGCACATCAAGGCCTGTACCTGGACATGCCCATGGAACCCCTGGCAGGCACAGTCCACTTGTCCATGGCTGGAGGCAGTGAACTGCACACCCTGTCAGGTATGGTCTGCAGCTGTCCATAAACACCTACATACTATACAAACACACCTAGGGCAACCCTATACCTACACACACTGCAGCACCATGTCCAGATCACCGCAGTACACTCCTCACCCACGCACATGGTGTCAGATGTATGGCCCACCCTCGGCCTCTGGCAAACCAACATCACACCCTGTGCATATGATGATACCTGTGCCACATCCCTGTCATCCATACCATCAATGCAGGGACAGGGTAATATGGTTCTGATGCACACGGTGACTGTACTACAGTGTACCACATTACTGCAGTGTAACATGTTGTAAGGAGTAAAGTGTAATGCATATATGGCAGGTAGTATAGCCATCCAACAATGATGCATTATAGCTGTTAATTATACTGGTTGGTTGTGGTCTCCATAATGTTATGCATTTGTGTTGTAGGTGTACATGTGTCAGCATGAGGATGGTCTGCAGTCATATTCCACAATGGGGTATGGCACTGTGGTGACACCATGGCTGTGACATATCTGGGGTACAGTTGAACACATGTAACAGGTTACTAAAACGGTTTTTGCCTGTGCCACATGGACAGGTGACCTGCTGAGGCATGTATACCCTGAATCCTGATGTAGACCAATCCACATGCATGCTCATTGTTACTTGACAACACTGGGACTAGACCCCTACCTAGCTATGTAGTGATACTGAAGTGTGTGGCTTACATTGCACACACCACACAGCATTTAGGGTGAGGTGTGTCCCAGGTTACATGTTACATGCCGAACATCCCCAGACATGTACAGTATGCTAATGGGGGACGTAATGCGTGTATATGGAAAATATTTAGTGTGACATATGTTCATATACACATTAACAGACACATAGGCAGACACACATCTGAGATACCAGGGCCTATTGCTGCTAACTAACTTGACCATGTGTCCAATGTGTTACAGGTAGGCTGCACACAGCACATGCATAACTGGCCTGGATTGTGGTATCAGTTACCTGTATGGTTGATGGTGACAGTGGTAACCATAACGTGGTACATGGGACATATACTGGGTGTACCTTGGTGTAATGACAGTGTACACAGCACCCACATCCCCCAGTGGATATTGTACTCCCTGAAACCCATGATGACACTCTGCCATACCCACCATCACACATTGGCCGTGACTGCAATACAACCCATAGTATACCCCAACAGTGGTACTACAGGGATATGCATCTAATGCACATGCCACATGCGTAGAAGGGTGTTGCATTGTCATGCCTCACCTGTGGGCAGCAACAACACTATCTGTACTACTGTTTGGCAATGGGTATTGTAATAGGAGTATGCTGCCTCTAAATGCTCTACCCTACAGATATACGGACATGCACAACTACATACAAGCCAGAACACAATGGGTATCCCATACCTATAAACCCATTTGTAAAACACTATTCTGCTGGTACTGCAAGGCTCATGTAGCCAATATGGGGAGGAGCTTAATAGGGCACATGTAATGTCCCATACAGCAGCAGCCACAACTGACTATGGCAATGGGTGTTGCATTGGCTGTGAAGGCCCTCGTGAATTCCCAAGTACAGGTGTGCTAACACACAGACACTGCTATACTCAGTCATGCACACATGCACATGTGTCAGTACAGGGGTGCATCACTGCAGGTGGTCATAGCTGTGTACCTAGCTATTGTCCAAGGAGAGATGGGTTGTGTAGGGGTTGTGTGTACAGTGGTATCCTGCCACCTGCCAGCTGGCAGCAGGCAATCTATCGACAGACACTACTGTGGTGACCCTCAGGGTGAGAATGACATGCATCAGCCAATGCTAAATTTGCCTCCTGCACATGGCCACTGAGGTGATCAAGTTGACATGTATGCAACATGCATTACAACACATGGTTAGTGTCTGTGATGGAGACCTGTACCTAAGCATGTTCTGTTGACTGTGGTAGTGTAGTGGAGGTACCCATGGCATGTGGTGTTTACAGGGTGACAGCTCCTATATGTGCCAGTTCTTACACAGCTGAGCAGACATGTCAGTGTCAATCAAGTTTCGATTGTCTGTACATATCCCAGCTGGATACCTGCCATCTGCACATGTATACAGGGACTGACAGTCATCAGCTTGGCAAGTAGCTATGCAGTAGGATGAGTGTGTTGACAGACGTTTGACAACAATATGTATGCCATAACTATCTGTCAGAAGCCCTCACTAACATGTGCTGTACAGACGGTAGTCTACAGTTACATTCCACATGTTGGATCATTACCCAGTAAGGGGTATATACTGAGACACAGCTCACACACCAATGATACAACAGGGAAGCCTCAGTGATCAGCTATGCCTGCAGGTGTGCCTGCTGTCAGTACTACATTTAGCACTCTGCTCTTACCTGGGTAAGCACTGTCAACAGTAGTACTGCCATGATACACTACATGCCATTGTGACAGCATGTACCCTGGCCTAATACCCCTGTATGTAACACATTCACACATATAACAGTGCTGTACAGGCCTCATATACATCTGTGTCCCACACTTGACACTCACACCCCTTGCTACTGTGATGACAGCACATAGGCGCATGTATTGTACATGGCATTACATACACACATTACAGATGTCAGTACCCTGCTATGTTATCAGACTGGGTGGGGTGACCTGGTTACCAGGGCTAAGCCATGCTTAGCAAGTATCAAAATTGCTGCAATATAACAGATGAGCTGATTTGCACACTGGTAAGCAAAGCCTACACTGTGTAAGCGCCCGTACATTTACCCATAGCTTAGCACCGCTTAGCTTCAGGCAAACCCACGCAAACCCGCTTAAAGCTGCTCAAAACTGCCTTAACCACTCTATATCTGACAGCCCTTGTTCTGCCCAGCAATAAAATGAACAGCCCTTGCAGGACTTGAACCCAGGACCCTAAAGTCACAACACTTAACCACTACGCCATGACCACTGTGAAGACAAGTATTGTTTTACCAATACAGTGGTCAGTACACAAATGGAGTAGTATTGAACAATTGCCTTTGCTTCCTAAATTGTGTAGCCCTTGTTATTAATATGACTGTTGCATCACATATGTTGTTTTATCATAATGTACACATAGCAGATACATACGGTGAGATACATCTGGGAGGGTATACACAACCATGAGGTTTTCACATGACAGGAATATGGTTATATACATATAATAGGTCTATATATGTCTACATGTACATACACATGTATACCCATACATATGTCTGTATACACATCTGTAAAGTGCAGCATATATATGGCCATGTGTACATCTCTTTGTATGTATATATATATATATATATATATATATATATATATATATATATATATATATATATATACATATATATATATATATATATATATATGTGTACATATATATATATATATATATGTGTGTGTGTGTGTGTGTGTGTATGTGTGTGTATATATATATATATATATATATATATATATATATATATGTATATGTATGCACATCCTATGTGTACAGATATGCCTAGTTATGTTGGTATATATGTAGATATCTATAACTATATGTGCATACATATCTATTCTGATATACCTACTACTGTCAGTATATATGTAGATATCCATATGCATATGTGCATATGTATCTCTGTCTGTATATGTGTAGACATATATTGCTCTACATATGTATATATCTGAGTGTTTGTATGTATATCTATGTACATATACATATCCATCTATGTCGATATGTATATGTGCATATATCTATATAGATATCTGGATAATTATATATACATATATGTTTACCTTATGTCCTGAATATGGAAAGGAGCCTTAACTCAGCCCCTATAGTCCCAACTTTGTAGTGCAAAGGGATGTCAGGTATGTATTGCAGGTATATTTGTAGACTATTGCTACTGTAATAGGGATTGTCTTCACAGACATGGTGTGTGTGGGAGGTCACATCTGCTTTTAATATGTACGCCATTGGCTACTGACAGACATCCTAAGGACATCATAGTACAGTACCACTGCTAGCACAGTAATTCTCCTGTGGACTGCAACAGAGATATGGCCAATGTATGTGGACAGTCTGACACACTCTGGACAGTCCAGAGGTATACACAGAACCCTTTAGTGCAAGACATGCAGACCAAGCCTGACAATGTGGATGTTAACAGCCATGTAGATGGGGATAACACATAACTACTGGTATACATTTGCCCCCATAGGTTATGCATTCACACACCCCTGTCTGTCCTGACATATAACCGCTGGTACAGAGATGCCATAGCCGCATACTACCCACTAGTTATTGATATAAATCTGTACAGCATCCCACTGCTTTGTCTGACATGCATGACTGTTATGGTGGCCCAGCAGCAGTACATCTGGCAAGTGTCTGGACATGACATCTCACTGGGTAAGTACACTAAGCTGCTAGCCATGTAACAAAGCACTGTGCAGGCTACAGGTAGACTGGCTCAACTCTGGCCTACATTTCCTATGGGGGAATACAAATGTACCTGTATATATAGCAGGCTCTACAGGCATGTCACAGCACAGAGTAACAGACACCTGTTTGAAAGTGCATAATTACAGCCAATGTGAACACAGCCACAGCCACATATAGTAAACTAGTGTAATATTACAGTATATGGACTATTTGTTCAACACCATCCTCATATGTGCCACTCACACACTAACCCTACATATACTGGGCCGCTACACAGTGTGGTCCGATGCCTGTCTGTGGTATGGGACATGTGTGTGTTTGGCCAATAGGCTAACATACAGTGGAGCAGCATGTAACATCAGATAGAACAGGACAAAGAACAATGACATCTCCCACAGTCTGTACACAGGCCAGGGTATATATTAACAATACACACACTGTCAACAGTCACCATAAGTACACAGACCTCAGTACTATACACACAACCATAGAATGTTCAGGTTATGTCATTACATATAACCCCTACTATACATAACATGTGTAGCATTTTGATATCTCACTGGCTTGTTATCAGATATGATGTCACTAAATATGGTGTATAGCACATATGCACCTTTTACTGCATGACATATGTACAGAGGTTGACAGAGTTGTGGCTGGAGGCACAAACACAGGGCCAGTATTGACATGTTGCTGTGATAACCTCATACATTTACTGTTGTAACAGGGTTTGTTGCAACATATGTCCTATGAGGGATATGGAGTCAGAAACTCTCACAACTGTCACCATCTACAGACTGCAATCCTCACACTACCTTCCGCAGTTCAGATAGGTGCACTGTGGGTAACACATGAAATAAAAGGCACCACACACTGCCCAGTCTGCAGATGACCCTACAGATGGGGGCTTCCTCATAGGTTCATAGGTAGGTACTAGGCTGTTGGCCCTAGAGCCTATATAAGCCTAACTAAAAAGGTACCTTGACTTTCGCCACCCAAGAAAATTATTTTTTGTGCCCCTGTCGAGCAGAGCCACAGAAGTGATCCCCGGGGTGAATTTCCTATTTCCCATCCAATCATCAAGATTTTTCTTGAAGAGTGCTAATGAGGAGCTTTGTTTGGTATAGATAGGTAGTTTGTTCTAGAGAATGGGAAGTCTGTGGGACAGGACTCTATCCCTCCAGCATGTAATGTTTATTGTGGTGACAAGGTTTAAGTCCCTAGAGCTTGTTCATAGGTTCATAGGTTCATAGGGCATAAGTAAGCCTAGCCAAAAGTGTCTTGGCTTTCACCACCCATACAGATTAAATTCCTGCCCCTCTATAGCACTAACATGACAGGTATTAAAACATCTAGGACAGCCATATCCAGACATACCCTGTTAAACTAACATTACTTCAAATGCAGTATAGCAGCACTTACAGTCTGTAGTCAGGTCAGGCACATCCCCCTCCTGTGTGTTGGCCTGTTTCCGCAAGGTATGTTGTTAGAGGTAAATCCCCAATCCATCTGTGATGCTGTTTGCCAAACAACAGATCAAGTTCCTGCTCATAGTGAATGAAAAGGCCCAACACCAACATGATGTTCCTAGATATTGGAGTGTGTTTCCATGCAATTGGCTATGGGAATGTTACCACAGCTGTTCCACATGCAATCAGCTAGGGGAGGGCTGCAATTCATGCAGAGGCCATCAGCTAATCATGAGCATCACTTAAAATACACATGCTGCTGCCTAACCAAAGCAGGTGTAAGTCTCCGCATCCACCAGAGAGGGAGTGAGAGAGGCAGACAGAGGCAAAGATAAGTCAGGCAGGGGTGGAAGAGTAAAACATAAGCATTTTTGTGTCACACACCTACCAGTGCAGGATATCAAACCCCTGATGACTATGTAGTGCTATCACATGTCTATGCAGTTATTGGATATACCACATAGGTTACATGTTGAGGAGCCCTCCAAATGTATATGTGATGGTGAGTGACATCTGCAACAGTGATGTGGTAGCTATACTGTAGGTGTACAACATGTGCCTGTCCGCATGAACAGGTGTCAGCATCAACACAACCACACTCTCACAGGGATGCACACACATTGACACACTTGGCAGGGCCAGGAATACAACTCATCACTAGTGAGATTGCCACAACACAATACTGTGCAGGTATCACATGCACCACAGGGGTCATAATGAGGTTATATTGGCAAAGGGTATGTGGCGGTGTCTGATATCAGACAGCATGCTTCAGTATGCCAATGGGGGTTTTAGTGAGTGTGAATGTGGTCATAGGCATCATACAACACACACACACAGACACAGGGTGCTAGTACTGACATGCATGGATGCATTGCTTCATGGGTGTGTAGTGGTCGACTGTGCCAGATGGCTATACAAGGCTAGGTGATGGGTATACCTTGGTATCAGGTCACATGACAATGGTCTGCAGTGTGACTCAAAGATGTAGTGTCTGAATTTGCCCACACAGGTGGGTATTGTATTCACCATTCAGTCACCTGAGTAACTATTGCGTGTGGCCAATGCTGTGCAGTGCTTGCCATGTATGTGTTCCTTAGTGCATGACATGGATGGTGCCTGGGATGTGCACACCTCCCACATGCATGTACAGTAACATGTGAACTGTACCTGGTGTGTCTGGCCCATGTTGTGTACACAGATTGTTATCATCAGATGTGCCAGTCCTGGCCTCATGTGGCAGGATCTGTTAATGGGCAGCAGGTTGACCCTACACCTACATTGATAGCATGATAGTATTCCCTGGTGTCAGTGGCATCTGCCCATACAGGGCATGTTTTTCAGGTATGGTATGCCCTTTGTGGGTAACATTTTATGGCACTACAGGTGTTGCAGGTGTCCAGTGGGGAATATAGGTAAGGTGCACTGTCAGCATGTATGTGCCTTCTGGACTGATGGACAGGGTGCCATGCCCTCTGTAGCCCATGGCAATCACACCATGGTTACTATCAGTGGGCAATATGCAGGGTACTATCAACATAGTGGCTGTTCCCTCGACAAGTGTGTATGTGTATGGGACATGGGTTGAGAGTGTTCTCTGGGTAATACAAAGGTTGCTAACTTTGTTCACCTGGTCTTGATGTCACATATAGGGGTATGGATTTGCACCCCAGCCTCTCGGCTAGTTCACATCTATTATTCCTGTATGGTGGACATTGTGATATATACTAGGGCCACCATATAAGAAATTTGCAAAACCCGTTCCCCATTGAGTCCAGTTGTTACACACTCAGAACGATCTCCACACAGGATACAAATGACAGACACACACACACACACACACACACACACACACACACACACACACACACACACACACACACACACACAGTTGCCATGTCTGGGATTAGAACTCCTACCTAACTAGTTTATTACACTACAGCACTATGCAGTTATAGGATGCGCCACAGAGATTACTGGAGTACTCCTTTCCCAAAGGTGTATTTCACAGTGATTGACATCAGCAGGATTGCCAAAGTAGGGCATTTGAATTGTAGTGAGTGTGGCTAGCCCAGAATTCATTGCTCCCTACACAGACATAGAAACATACACAAAAACAACCACAACTGCCATGTGTGGGAATAGAACCCCATACCAGACTTTTATATCAAACTACAGCATTAAGATGTTATAGGATGTACCACAGGGATTACTAGAGTACTCTTTCCCCAAAGGTGTATTTCACAGTGAATGACATCAGCAGGATTGCCAAAGTAGGGCATTTGAATTTTAGTGAGTGTGACTAGCCTAATGCATTGCTCCCTACACAGACATAGAAACACACACAAAAACATCCACAACTGCCATGTGTGGGAGGGAATAGAACCCCTACAAGGATTCTATATCACACTACAGCATTAAGCTGTTATAGGATGTATCATGGGGATTACTGGTGTACTCTTTCTCCAAAGGTGTATTTCACAGTGAATGACATCAGCAGGATTTCCAAAGTAGGGCATTTGAATTGTAGTGAGTGTGAATAGCCTAAAATACATTGCTCCCTACACAGACAGACACACACACACACACACTCACACACACACACACACACACACACACACACACACACACACACACACACACACACACACACACACACACGCAGTTACCATGTCTGGGATTAGAACTCCTACCTAACTAGTTTATCACACTACAGCAGTACATAGTTATAAGACCCACCACAGAGATTACTGAGCTACAGCTTTCCAAAAGGTGTATTTCACAGTGAATGACATCAGCAGCCTTGTCAAAGTAGGGCATTTGAATTGTAGTGAGTGTGACTAGCAGAAAAAGCATTGCTCTCTAAACAGAGACACATACACACACACACACACACACACACACACACACACACACACACCCACACACACACACACACACACACACACACACACACACACCCACACACACACACACACACACACACACACACACACACACACACACACACACAAGCACACACACACAGTTGCCATGTCTCGGATTAGAACTTTTACTTAACTAGTTTATCACACTACAGCAGTACACAGTTATGGGATGTGCCACAGAGATTACTGGGCTACAACTTTCCCAAAGGGGTATTTCACAGTGAATGACATCAGCAGCCTTGCCAAAGTATGGCATTTGAATTGTAGGGTCTATATTATATCACTGAATGCTTAAAAAAGCGAACAATGAATAATCGACCCCATGTAAGTGAAACCTTACAATCTCAAAAGCTCAGAATAGAGATGTTTTTCCAAGGGAAAAAATTGCTGTTCCCAAAAAAAAAAGAAAAAAAATTGAAAGAATATATAAAGTGAAGGGCTTCGCCCCCCATACCTCTCCTACTTAAATATACCAACTCCAAGATCGCACTACACTGCTTAAAATGGCAAAGTAACAGAACCGGCCAAGCAAATTCTTTCCCTTGGAAAGAATTCACTTAAAAGCCGCTTTGCTAGTTTGCCTTTTTGTTGTTTTAAGTTCAACCAAGATGCATTCGATAGAATGCATCTTTGGTCATCTAATAGGAACCCGAATTGCAGTGTGTGTGACTACCCTGAAAAGCATTGCTCTCTACACAGACAGGGACACACACACAAGCATACACACAGTTGCCATGTCTGGGATTAGAACTCCTACCTGACTAGTTTATTATACTACAGCAGTACACAGTTATAGGACGCCACGGAGATTACTGGGCTGCAGTTTTCCGAAAGGTGTATTTCACAGTGATTGACATCAGAGGCCTTGCCAAAGTAGGGCATTTGAATTGTAGTGAGTGTGACTAGCCTAAAAAGCATTGCTGTCTACACAGACAGACACACACACACACACACACACACACACACACACACACTTGCTTTGTCTGGGATTAGAACTCCTACCTAACTAGTTTATTACACTACAGCACTATGCAGTTATAGGATGCGCCACAGGGATTACTGGAGTACTCCTTTCCCAAAGGTGTATTTCACAGTGAATGACATCAGCAGGATTGCCAAAGTAGGACATTTGAATTGTAGTGAGTGTGACTAGCCTAGAATGCATTGCTCCCTACACAGACATAGAAACATACACAAGAACATCCACAACTGCCATGTGTGGGAATAGAACCCCTACCAGAGTTCTATATCACGCTACAACATTAAGCTGTTATAGGACACGCCACAGGGATTACTGGAGGACTCTTTCCCCAAAGCTGTATTTCACAGTGAATGACAGCAGGATTGAAAAAAGGGCATTTGAATTGTAGTGAGTGTGACTAGCCTAGAATGCATTGCTCCCTACACAGACATAGAAACACACACAAAAATATCCACAACTGCCATGTGTGGGAGGGAATAAAACCCCTACAAGGATTCTATATCACACTACAGCATTAAGCTGTTATGGGATGCACCACAGGGATTACTGGAGTACTCGTTCCCGAAAGGTGTATTTCATAGTGAATGACATCAGCAGGATTTCCAAAGTAGGGCATTTGAATGGTAGTGAGTGTGACTAGCCTAAAATGCATTGCTCCCTACACAAACACACACACACACACACACACACACACACACACACACACACACACACACACACACACACACACACACACACACACACACACACACACACACACACACACACACACTTGCCATGTCTGGGATTAGAACTCCTACCTAACTAGTTTATCACACTACAGCAGTACACAGTTATAAGATGTGCCACAGAGATTACTGGGCTACAACTTTCCGAAAGTTGTATTTCACGGTGAATGACATCAGCAGCCTTGTCAAAGTAGGGCATTTGAATTGTAGCGAGTGTGAATAACATAAAAACCATTGTTCTGTACACACACACACACACACACACACACACACACACACACACACACACACACACACACACACACACACCGTTGCTATGTCTGGGATTAGAACTCCTACCTAACTAGTTTATCACACTACAGCAGTACACAGTTATGGGCTGCGCCACAGAGATTACTGGGCTACACCTTTCCCAAAGATGTATTTCACAGTGAATAACAACAGCAGCCTTGCTAAAGTAGGGCATTTGAATTGTAGGGTCTATATTATATTATTGAATGCTTAAAAAAGTGAACAATGAATAATCGACCCCATGTAAGCAAAAGCTTACAATCTCGAAAGCTCAGAACAGTGATTTTTTTTCCAACAGAAAAAATTGCTGTTCCAAAAAAAAAGAAAGAAAATTGAAAGAATACATAAAGTGGGTGGCTTTGCCCCACACATCCCTCCTACCAATTCCGAGATCGCACTACAGTGCCGAAAATGGCAAAGTAACAGAACCGGCCAAGCTAATTCTTTCCCTTGGAAAGAATTCACTTAAAAGCCACTTTGCTGTTTTGCCTTTTTGTTGTTTTAAGTTTGATCAAGACACATTCGATAGAATGCATCTTCGGCCATCCAGAACCAGAATTGTCATGTGTGTGACTAGCCTAAAAAGCATTGCTCTCTACACAGACAGGGACACACACAAACATGCACACAGTTGCCTTGTCTGGGATTAGAACTCCTACCTAACTAGTTTATCACACTACAAAAGTACCCAGTTATAGGACGTGCCATGGAGATTACTGTGCTACAGCTTTCCGAAAGGTGTATTTCACAGTGAATGACATCATCAGCCTTGCCAAAGTAGGGCATTTGAATTGTAGTGAGTGTGACTAGCCTAAAAAGTATTGCTCTCTACACAGACACACACACACGCACACACACACACACACACACACACACACACACACACACACACACACACACACACACAGTTGCCATGACTGGGATTAGAACCCCTACCTAACTAATTTATCACACTACAGCAGTATGCAGTTATGGGATGTGCCACAGAGATTACTGGGCTACACCTTTCCCAAAGGTGTATTTCACAGTGAATGACATCAGCAGCCTTGCCAAAGTAGGGCATTTGAATTGTAGTGCATGTGACTAGCCAAAAAAGCATTGCTCTCTACACAGACACACACACACACACACACACACACACACACACACACACACACACACACACAGTTGCCATGTCTGGGATTAGAACTCCTACCTAACTAGTTTATAACACTACAGCAGTGCACAGTTATACGGCATGCCACAGAGATTACTGGGCTATACCTTTCCCAAAGGTGTATTTTACAGTGGATGACCTCAGCAGGCTTGTCATAGTAGGACTATGGGGAGGCAGTGTGTGTGTGTGTGCATGGGCCATAACCCATTCATCTAGAGGATGTTCTTCATGTTTCACTGTTGCAGTCATTACATTTGGGTAATCTGCTGGCAGGTTGCCCTCAGTCAGCCTGAATAACAAAGTCTTGGGTCCTGCATCGGCTGCTGTCTCCTCTTCCACGATGTCAGGTCATCAGGGGTATAAAACATGCAGCCGACACCATTTTAATCAGTCTTTCTTGCTGTGTGGTGCCCAAAGCAGAAGCAGTTCGCAAGTGTCGGTCGGCTGATTCCTGAAATTTTCATATTCGAGTTTCAGAACCGAAGTCTTCAAACTAAAGCTAAGTACCCCACTGGGGAAACTTTTTCTTGCTCCTTACCGATGTCACTAAAAGTTAATAATTACATTACTTGAGGGAAGCAAATACCTCATAAGGATTTTGATTTGTACTATATTCCTTGCCTAGGCCCTGATCACAATGTGCCTTGCTGTCAGTTTTGTGCTAAATATAACCAACTCACTGTTAAGCATTGGCATATTTTTGCTTGTAAATATTTTGGTTCAAGATTTAACTACCCTGAAATGTCGTCAGTTAGCAATCCGACTACCAGAGTTCATAAAAAAATGCAAGGAAAAAGACAGAGACAGACTATTGAGGTCCAAAACCAACGACGAAGCTTCTCCTAAGCCAGTCACCGGTTCACCGGTACTCAGTGAGGTGCTTTCGCAGCCCCTGATACCCGCTACTTTTGAGTCGCAGGCCTCTACTGAGACCTATTCAGAGTGTGGTATGCCACAAGAGTCACAAAGTATTGAACCCACAGATGTCTCTCCCTTGGATGGGTCCAGAGCCGCTGAGCAGGCACCGGCTTCTGAGGGTGTTTTCAGGCCTCAACATTTTTACATTAAACCAAAGCCAGCAACAAAACAAGGTCAAAAACAACTTCTGTGTCTAAAAAAATGATGCATGAGCCACATGCTCAGACCCCTATGCCTAAAAAACAGATGATCAAAATGGCTGAGGATTTAATTAAATTGATCAGGGGTTCCCAAACCACCCCCCCCCCGCTGAGAGGCCTAGGAAGGCACTGACTATGAATCTTTAGATCAGGTTTCCATTTCTTCTGATTCCTCTTCTGATATGGAATTTTCTATTCCACCCTATGAGGATTCTGATGCAGAGGAATCCATCCCATCTGCATCTCCTCCTGAGGATTACTCTTTTGGAGAGACTTTGCATACTTTCAGGGAACATTTTCACTGGGAGAGTCAGGACTTCTCTGAATCAAAAAAGAGGCTTAGGGATTTCCTATTAGACATTGCTGATGATGTGTTCTCGGAATCAAGCATGGCTCCTGATTCCCTGCCTCCAGCTCCTAGTAAGCCAGACAGATATTACAGGGTTCCTGACTCCAACAAATTTCTTTTCAACAATCCTGCTGCTGATCCTGAAACTATTTCTCAGGGTCCCAATGGTGTTTAGGCTTCTACAGCCAAAAATCCTACCCCTTCTGATAGAGATTCCAGGGCACTGGATTGATGGGGTAAGAACGTTTCTACATCTGCAACCTTGGCAATCAGGGCTTTAAACTGCCAGTTTCATATGCTTAAATATCAGTAGCATATTATGGGCTTACTGAAACAGAAAATGATGCTGATTTCTGATTGTGTGGAAAATAAAGAATTTGCATTTAGCAAAACAGGTTGGAAAGCATACTTTGCAATGTGGTTTTGATTCCTTGGAGGCCTCTTGTAGGGCCACCATTACTGGATCTGTGATTAGAAGGCATGCCTGGCTCAAAAAGCAAAATCTGCCTGATCATGTTAAAGCTAAATTGTTGGATGCCCCTTTGCAGCATGATACTTTGTTTGGTAATAAGGCAGAAGAGGTTTTAAAGAAAATGGAAGACAAAGCTAAATCTATGCAAACTGTAAAATATTTCTTGCAAGTTTAGCCACCCAGGTTCAGCAGACACTGGCCTACAAAAAATCAGTCTTTTCCTGTGTCCAACATAGCCACTCAGGGCAAACCCAGGTGCTCAAAAGGTTCCAGATATCAATCACAGGGTTCTTACAGGTCAAAACAATGGGGTGCCTCCACCTCCAAATCCGGAGGAAACAAAGCACAACCCTACAGTAAGCAGTCTCAATGACTTTCCTCTACCATCTCCAAGCACTTATCTTTTGGCAGCCCCCTTGGGGGGAAAACTAGCACTTCATGCTACAAATTGGAAGTTAATTACCCAGGACAAGTGGGTATTAAACATAGTATCCCAGGGGTACAGATTTAATTTCCATACTTTGCCAAATTCCAAACGGATAGCCAGATCTGCCACAAAACCAGTGGGTAGAGGCCCAGAAACAAGTCATGTCCCTCATGGATATGGGGGCTATTCAACCGGTACCAGAAAAGGAAAAAGGACAAGGATTTTATTCAAGAATGTTCCTGGTACCCAGAAAAGACAATTCATGGCATCCAATACTGGACGTATTGATTCTAAATATGTTCCTGGACATTCCAAAATTCAAAATGCTGACTTTACAATAGCTACTGCCTATGCTAGGCAAAAATGCTTGGTTAGTAACTCTAGACTTAAAAGAGGCATACCTGCATATCCCAATAAGGGAATCATGCAGACACCTCCACTTCAAAGCAGGTTTTTTGTAATACCAATTCTCTGCATTGCCCTTCAGCTTATCTACTGCACCCAGGGTCTTTACAAAGTGCCCAGCACCAGTAATTGCATTCTGCAGACAAAGAAACATTCAAATTTATCCTTATCTGGACGATTGTCTCATTCAAGCAGAGGACAAGGACACTCTACTTCAACATCTGGCATTTGTAAAAAGGCTTCTAGCATGCCTAGGGTACACCATAAATGAAAAGAAATCACAACTGGTACCCTCTCAAATAATTACATTCCTGGGTGCAAGCTTGAATATAACTGCCTAGATGGCTTACCTCACACCAGACAAACAAAGGCAAATGACAACATATTTCAAACAAATGGCAACAAAAACCCAGTTATCTGCAAGACAAATTTTGCAGGCTTTGGGGTTCATGGCATCCTGCATTCTACTAATTCCATATGTGAGACCGCATATGAGGAAACTTCAATGGTACCTAAAACGTTTATGGAGACAACATTGTCACAGCCTGGAAACAATGATTCCTCTCATTCCCTGCCTACAACAGGAGTTTCTTTGGTGGGCAGAGACATGTCACCAAAACAAGGGACTGTCATTCACTCTACCCCCTGCCACCGAAACCCTAACTACAGATGCATCAGACTATGCTTGGGGGGCCCACCTGGCAGGGAAATGCATTCAGGGCAAATGGTGCCCAAACCAACTGCATCTGCATATCAACCAGAAAGAAATGCTAGCTGTTCAAAATGCTCTGACAGCCTTCAAGGACTTACTTCATCCAGGACAATTACTGATAAAGATGGACAACACCACAGTTACGTGGTACATAAACAAGCAGGGAGTGCACATTCCTACCCCCTTTGCAGACTAGCCATGGCCTTGTGGAACACAGTCTTAACTTACCAAATACATCTTCAAGCTCAATTCCTGCCAGGAAAGCAAAATACTCTGGTAGACAACCTAAGCAGAAATTTTATGGACCTTCATGAATGGAAACTGGATCCACAAATCTTCAGCATGTTAACACAGAAATGGGGGAGCCCAGACATAGAGCTATTTGCCTCTCCCCAAAACTATCAGTTGGACAAATTCTGCACAAGGACTCATCACAAAAAAGCATGGAAAGTGGATGTTCTATCCTTCAGTCTATGCCTTTCCCCCTCTGCCTCTACTCTCCAAGGTCTTACTAAAAGTCAAACAGGAAAAAACAAAAATGATCCTAGTTGCTCCGGACTTGCCTCGCTAGCACTGGTACCCGCTTCTAAGGAATATGTCACACCTTTCACAGTGGTACATGCCTCAAACACCTCATCTACTGTCTCAGCAGAACTATCAAATTCTGCACACTTAGCTCCAAACTCTGAATCTTGCAGCATGGGTAATCAACTAATTATTCAAACCACATCTCTCAGTAAATCTGTGATGAATGTCATTTTGGAAGCCAGAAGGCCTAGTACTAGAAAATGTTATGCTGATAAATGGAAGAGATTTTGTGCTTGGAACCAAGCACAAGGAATAGACACAGCAAAGCCCAATATTCCTCAGATTTTACAATAATTAACGGAGATGCTTGACAAGGGCCTATCTTTTTCTTCAATAAAAATCCATGCCTCTGCCATCTCGGCTCATTACAACACACAGCCTCCGCTCTTTTCTCATCCACTGCTTAAACAATATCTCAGAGGGGCCAAAAACGTACAACCTCCCAGGAGGGCACCAACTCCTTCATGGGACCTCAATTTTGTGCTGGAAAAATTCACCCTGCCTCCTTTTGAACCAGCAGCTACTGCGGATATAAAATTTCTATCTTGGAAGACAGCTTTTCTTTTGGCAGTAACTTCAGCAAGAAGGGTTTCAGAACTACAGGCTCTCATGGCAGTGGAGCCTTTCATCATATTTTACCTGGACAGGGTGGCCCTCAGGACCAATCCTTCTTTTATGCTTAAGGTGGTGGCCAGTGTGGCTCTTAACCAGACCATTCACCTGCCAACTTTTTTCCCAAATCCGCAGAACAAGGGGGAGCGGATTCTGCATTCATTGGATGTACACAGACAACTAAGATTCTACTTAAACAGGACAAAATCTCTAAGAAAGTCTGAGCAACTACTGGTAGCATTTGCTGCAGGATCAGAGGGGAAGGCTATATCAAAGCAGACTATTTCCAAATGGATAAGCCACTGCATTCGTTTCTGCTATTTGCACCATGGTAAACCTGTGCCCATGGGAATCAGATCCCATTACACCAGGGCTGCCTCTACTTCAGCAGCTTTTCTTAGAGGGGTCCCAACCAGAGACATTCTAGAAGCTGCTACTTGGAGCTCTGTTCATAAGTTCACAAAGCATTATAACTGACCTCTCTTCTCTAAATCCAGGGCAGGCTTTGGCACTGCAGTCCTGCAGGGCCTTATAGCTGCACCTAATGCTCTTTAGTTCCATCCTCCCATACATAGCTTTGGGATTCTCCCCAAATGTAATGACTGCAACAGTGAAACATGAAGAACATAGTACAGTTGTGTATACTTACCATAAATGTAGATGTTCGAGTGTATTCACTGTTGCAGTCCGGGTTACTCACCCGCCATCCCCCATTCTATACCTTTTCTTTCCTTCACTATACTCAAAAGCCTTTGTGGTGTATTTGCTTTTAGTTGAACGTAAATTTTATGTTTCTAAGGTGCATTTATATATTTACTGTTTATTTATATATATATTTTTTTGCTCCCCATTTGGGGGGCACCTGACATCTGGGGCAAGAAAAACTGATTAAAATGGCGTCGGCTGCATGTTTTATACCCCTGATGACCTGACGCCATGGAAGAGGTGACAGCAACTGATGCAGGACCCAAGACTTTGTTATTCAGGTCAACTGAGGGCAACCTGCCAGCAGATTACCCAAATGTACGCAAATAAAAAGTCCAACCAGTAAACCAATACGTCCAGGGGAAGCAGAATAAAAGTGTAACAAAACCAAAGCCACTGGAAGAAAATAACGTCTGCAGACAAGAGAATAGCGTATACTATTTTATTAGCCGCTTTCGTAAACCAACTTCATCAGAATAATTACATCAAACCAACTAACATCTTATATATCCAATAATAATCATGTGACCAATTAATTAAAAACAAAATAATGCATTTTTTTAAAAAATATTTTACTTTAAAAACACATAAGTCATCTAAATAATTCTGTATGACCTAATGAAAGTGGGATAAAATGGAATAACCTGCTTTATTCACATTCAGCCTACGTTGATTCAAATAACATTTAATATTTATAGTCTCATTAAGTCCGGGGGGGGCTGTCGGACTTTAATTTAATTTGCCAGTAGGTCTCTCGTTGTAGGAGAAAGTTCTTAAAATCCCCTTCCCTTAAATCTTTCCGTCCCACCTCTAGTATAGAGAATAAGAATTTTTTAAAAGATAAACAGTTCAAGGAATGCTTGAACAGGGCATTCCTTTCATCCTTAGACTTGATACCATAAAGATGTTCCCTTATACGTATCCTGAGCTCCCTTGTGGTCATTCCAATATAGAATGCATCACAAGTGGAGCACAGGGCGATGTAAACAACACCTTTGGTTCCACAATTAACATAACCCGGAACCTCCAAGGTTCTTCTAATGGTACTAACAAGAATATAAGGTCCAGTGGAAATAAAACGACAAAAATTACAGTTGCTACACTGAAACATTCCCCTTCTCTGAATAACTGGATTAGGGTCACTATTCCGTCGTGCCTCAAAAATTCTCCTTAAATTAAAACCACTCTTTGAAATAAAAACCGGCTTCTCACCCAATGTCTGATAAATGTCCTTATTACCTTTTATAATACCCCAATTTCTCCTAATAATATTTTGTATCTCTCTATTGTCAGAGCTCATTTCCAACGAACAAAACAAATTGAAGTCCAATTCATTTGCAGACTTCTCAGTACCAAAACTGTCAGTCACATTATTCCGGAGATTTAACAAAGGGAAATATTTACTATCCCTTTTGGACCAAACTTCCTTCATAGTTCTGTCCAAATTGTTTGAAACATAGCCCCTATTAATAAAAAGGGATGAAATAAATAAAAACTCAGCTTCCAGATCAGACTCCTTGGAAGTCATACGGCTTGCCCGTATATATTGCCCCCTTGGAATATTATTGGTAATGGACTTAGGGTGACCGCTTTTATAGTGCAAGTAACCATTATTAAAGGTTTTTTTACGAAAAATAGAACTGTGCAGTCTTTCTTCTGCATAATCCCAATTTAGGGTCACATCTAAAAAATTAATCCTATGCCCCTGACAACCTCTTGTAAATTTCAAATATTCAGAAAGTGTGTTAATTTCTACAAAAAATTGATCAATAGTGGTGTAATCCCCTTCAATAATAAAGAACAAATCGTCCATAAAACGACAATAAAAACAAATTTTAAATTTGTCCATCAAGATGGGTATATATTGTTTTTCCCACCAAGCCATAACCAGATTGGCAAATGCCGGTGCTGCTGAGGAGCCCATGGCCACCCCTTTTTTCTGTCGATAGTATGTATTTCCAAATAAAAAGAAATTATTTTCCAGGGTGACCTCTAATAACCGGCAAATAATAGAAATTATGTCATTACTAAAATTTGGACAACCAATGGACAAAAAATCCCGAATAGCCTCAACTCCCTCATAATGAGGTATGCATGTAAATAGGGAAATTACATCCAGAGTAAACATAATCTGTAACTTAGGGTTATATCCTTGAGTGCAAATAAAATCATTGATTTTTCTTAGGAAATGCCAGGAATCCTGAATAAAAGAAGGTTGAACTGAAACCACAGGTCCAAGGATAGCATCCAGAACCAGCGAAATTCCCTCAGTAGCTGAATAGGGGGCCGAAACAATTGGTCTAAAAGGTGGCCTAACAACAGACTTGTGTACCTTTGGAATTCCAAAAAGTACACCTATCCTAGGGTTATAGATCTCACAAAATTCATATAATTCCAAAGAAATTTCTCCACTCATAAGGGCATCATATAAAAAAGACTGGATTAAACGATAACGCCGTTTGATCTCATAAAGAGGAATAATTTCATATTCATCCTGATTGTTCAAAAGTTCCAACATCCCATTTACATACATTACCTTATTCATAATTACTATGTTATTGCCCTTATCGCTTTTCATAAAACGGAGCTTATCTGACAATTTCCTTAAATTATTCAAGGCTAACCTTTCCTCTTTAGTCAAATTTCCAACAGAATTAACTGTGTGACACAATAGGTTTTCCACATCCTTAATGCAGGTTTCCTCGAAAACCCTTATTGTATGATGCAACCTAGGACAAAAGACAGAGGGTTTAACAAAGGTTTTCTGAGTTGAAGGAAACTCATTCAATAAAAAATGTAGATTTAACTTCCTAGAGTATTTTTTAATATCCACAACAGTTCTCACATAGTTAGCCCTACTGTCAGGAATGAAATTTAATCCCAGCTTTAACACAGCAAGTTCGTTAGAATCAAAAACATAACCAGATAGATTAATAATGCTGAAATGTTCATTTGTAGGCTCTATGTCTCGTCCCCCGAGGACTGAGAGCTCAAAAAAGTTCGGCTTCTGGTTGTAACAGTCTTGGTCGCCCCTTGATTCTTTCTAGTGGGCGCCGTACCCGAGGTTAACAAAGGCGCTGGATGTCCTAACCCTGTCACTGTAGTGGGGCCAGCAGTATTGTTTTTGTCCACAAATTCCGTGGAAACCAACGGTGGAAAGTTCTCATCATCAACCAAGATGTTCAGTTCACCCTGCCCTTTGTCCAAACTGTTATTGTTGTTAAATATTGTTCTAGTTACAACCCGGTCGTTCATATTAGTTTTAAAACGACCGGTTGATTCAAACCTTTTTGAGACATTGTTACCAAACCCGCGGTCAACGCCTACTTGATTCACACTTTTAAAGTGATAGCCATTATCAGTTTTATCCTGTCCGTATCCTTTACTGTTAACCAATCTGTTTAACTTGTTAGGGATGCCAAAGTTGATATAAGCAGAATTGTTTTTATATGCTTCAACATCCCGTAACAATTTTAGATGCTTTCTATTCGTGTTATCTAATGAAAACTGCTCCGTTTCCTTTGAAACGGTTTCGAAAAATTCACCAAACTTGACAGTCCCTAAAGACTGTTTGAAAAAAGTCTCTAGCTCAACAATTTCTTTTCTTAACAAATCCTTTTTCATCAAATTGTTTTCATAGAGTAACTTCAAAAATTGAAGTCCCGCTTCATTAAAGAAACACACTAATTCGCCAAAAAATGCATCGCTAGATTGAACCCCATTGGGGCACTTAAAAAATCTCAAGCCCTTAGGAACAATTTGCAGCTCCAAACATCGGGCGAAATAACAGTTCTCAATATGAATAGCATCATACCTCTTTAGAAGTTTGGTTAACTGTTCACGTTTGATACTGAAGTCCTTATTGAAAAACATATTCGGCGCCTTATCAACTGTTCCCAGCTCTTTAAAAGGATTGTCGGCACGGTCGATGAGCTTCTGAAAACTTGCTTGACCAATAATGCGTTGACAAACTGGAACCGCTGGGTTAGGTTCGCGAGGTACTCGTTCCGAATGAACTACTGTCTCTGGTTCAAAGTGAAGTCCCATCGGGCTAGAAGCCCTAATCGTGGTTTCCGGATCCTGATTACGCAAGGACAAAACCTTTAGAGAATTTTTTATCTCTATAAGGGTCGCATATAAAAGCATGTTGAAATTACCAGCCTCCATTGAAGGTGTTGCATGGATGCTTACATTAAGCAGGGGATCCTCTATAGCCTCCGCCATGAACAAAGCACAACCAATAAACGCAAATAAAAAGTCCAACCAGTAAACCAATACGTCCAGGGGAAGCAGAATAAAAGTGTAACAAAACCAAAGCCACTATAAATATTAAATGTTATTTGAATCAACGTAGGCTGAATGTGAATAAAGCAGGTTATTCCGCATTACCCAAATGTAATGACTGCAACAGTGAATGCACTCGAGCATCTACATTTATGGTAAGTATACACAACTGTACTTTGACACACCACATGCGGGCACACGCAGGGTTATATTCCACAGGTACGTGTATACAGCTGCTAAATGACTACTTCCTTGTACAGTCATGTTGTACAGTTAGCACTTGCACCACATATTCTGTAATGCTGATGGATACTGGTGGCTAATGTCTACAGTGAGTGACATTTATACCTCATGTGGTTGTAGCCATTTGGCTGTGTGCTGGGTGGAACAGGCCTCATAATGGATGGCTCCTTGTCACAGTCAGTCTCTTCCACACATCTGTGTACATCTACTTTTGGCTTATTATAGTGTGTTGTCCTTGGATATGTGTCTGTATTCCTATCCACTGTGTGTGCAAGGCATGACTGGTGCATATTGAGGAGTGTATGCACTAACATCTGCAAATGTCAGATATGTATGGTCCACTGTTGTTTGCAGACATGGGCTTCATTTGTTACTAATGTCTGCAAATGCCAGATATGTGCGGTCCACTGTTGTTTGTGGACATGGGCTTCATTTGTTTAAGTGTGTGAGCATGCCCAGTATGCCCTTCTGTATTGAATGGTTGGATCGATTCTAGGTAGTTTGTACTCCAGTGCAGACCTTTGTGTTGTACACCTACAGGTAGCAAATTGTTTCTGCAGGGTATCCGTCGATCATTTGGCAATATGGGGACAAACTGTGCAAGCGATAATGTGCACTGTAGGTGATTGTGTCTGTGCTGCTTCAGCTGCATGGCACTGCTGTTAGCAGGGATATTCAGACATGTGTACTGTTATACACTGTGATGTTTTCTGTCCTCATGTCCTGCCAGGTGAACATTCTTGCTCACAGTGATGTCTTGGGAGACAATCATGACTTCAGCTGTGTCTGGTATTGTGGGCAGACACCTACGTATTCATGGTAAGTTATGCCATTCTGGAGGGGGAGCTGCAGACACTTGCTGCTGGGTCTGTGTATCTGGTTCAGCACCTTGGTACAGTGCTGGCAGAGGATCCCATACTTGTACATCTATCAACATGACAGTATGGCCTTATCTTGCTGTGGCAATGCCTCACAGCTGTATAGATTCTCACAGGTTACGCAGAGGCAGGGGCCATGGGTCAGGACATTACCCCTATTGTGGTGTACAGGCAGGTGTGTAGCCACCCGTTTATGTGTTTGTAGCCAGGCATAGTGTGTGCACACAGCTTGGTGTCAGACCCTGCACATTCCATGCTGCTCCCCCCCCTCTGTTATTCTAACCTCTTCCACACATTATGCATACATTCTCTGATACTTTCTCTAAGGGTATCACCCCATCACAGGTGTGTGTTAGTGTTGGTCCACAGTTCATGCAGTAGGACATGGTGGACATGTTACTGTGGTTTGTCCACATGGCCTTGCATATGGCTTATGTGGATTGTGTTATGTTGTTATTTGGGTGTCCATGACATAACATGCATTGGCAGTACGTGTGAGACACAGGCCTTTGGCAGGGGCCTGTGGGCCATTAGATGTTGCTGCGGGCCAGATGTGGCAGGCCATTGCATTCTGTCAGTCCTGCAGTCTCAGACCACCATACAGTATATTCCCCTGGGGTGACAGGGTAGGTGTGATAGGTGTTCATGTCGATACCTTCTATCAGTCTTGATCAGGTGGTAAGGATGCTGGCAGGGTCTTACCTACAGCTAGGGACACACCTGTATGGGACACCTGCACTGCATGCTGCATTCTTCTGCTATTGCCATATACTGGTGGGGTCATATTGTACCCATTCCCCACAGCAGGAATATGACCAGAGATGTACCTGTGGGTGGTGTTTCTGTGAGCAGGGTGCATGTGTGCTATGGGCACTACTTGCATCTGACACACAGATATGCATGTGGCATTCCAGTTATGCTGGCATGTGCAGGTACATCAGCTGTTTCCCTACCTCCTTTGTGATCTGCAAGTGTTCGGGCAGACATCACCGGTATCCCCTACTACAGGACCAGCTAATGTGATGCATATCTGTATGTACAGTTCCAAGAGTGTCTTCATTTCACAGTGACACAATATATACTATATGTCTTTAGTACTTTCTCCTGTGTACTGCTAGTATATCTAGCCCAACAGCCATGCTATGTCAGTCTTTCAGATGGTGACACATATTACCACCATACATTTACAATGGCTTACTGCTAGCATGTGTTATACTGGTGGGAACTGTCTTTGGCACTGCAATTGTGAGGGCTTGTCCTTGTCATCAGCAGTAGTGGGCAATGGCCACCAGGTCTTACCTCAACATGCATACATACTGACCACTCTCACACAATATGAAACACACCAACCTAACACACACAGAACTGCATATTGTGCAAATGCTACAACCTATCCTGCTATCTTGGCCACCTCTGGGCATCTGTGCTTCACTGTTATTATACCTACACATGCATGTTACTACATTTCTACATAGGGTTGTGGGGGGCACACATGACTGTTATGACATGTGTACATCGAATTGGGGGAGGCACACCAGACCTTTACTACATTTCTAAATTGGTTTGAGGGGGCACACCTGACTGTTACTACATGTCTAGGTTGGGTTGGGGGGAACAGAGCTGACTGTGTGTACATTCCTACACAGGATTGGGTGAGGGGGGCACACCTGACTGTTACTACATGTCTATGCAGGAATGGGGAGAGGGCACATCTGTCTTGTTTCTACATTTCTACACAGTGGTTGGAAGAGGACACACCTGACTGTTACTACATTTGTACGCTGGAATAGGGGAAGGGGCACACCTGACTGTTTCTACATGTCTACATAGGAGTGGGGGGGCTCAACTGACTGTTACTACATTTCCACATAGGATTGTGGGGGGGACATCTGACTGTTTCTACATTTCTACACAGGATTGGGGGGGCACACCTGACTGTTACTACATTTGTACACTGGATTGGGGGAAAGGGCACACCTGGCTGTTTCTTCATGACTAAATAGGAGTGGGGGGTACACCTGAATGTTACTACATTTCTACATAGGATTGTGGAGGGATACACCTGACTGTTTCTACATTTATACACAGGACTGGGGGGGCACACCTGACTGTTACCACATTTGTACGCTGGATTGGGGGAAGGGGCACACCTAACTGTTTCTACATGTCTACATAGGAGAGGGGGGCACACCTGACTGTTGCTACATTTCTACATAGGATTCTGGGGGGGAACACCTGACTGTTTCTACATTTCTACACAGGATTGTGAGGGCAGACCTGACTGTTACTACATTTCTACACTGGATTGGGGGAAGGGGCACACCTGACTGTTTCTACATGTCTACATAGGAGTGGGGGGCACACCTGACTGTTACTATATTTCTACATAGGATTGTGGGGGGGACATCTGACTGTTTTTACATTTCTACACAGGATTGGGGGGCACACCTGACCGTTACTACATTTCTACACTGGATTGGGGGAAGGGGTACACCTAACTGTTTCTACATGTCTACATAGGAGTTGGGGGGCACACCTGACTGTTACTACATTTCTACATAGGATTGTGGGGAGACACACGTGACTGTTTCTACATTTCTGCACAGGACTGGAGACACACACACATGACTGTTACTACATTTCTACACAGGACTTGGGGGGCACACCTGACTGTTTCTACATTTCTACATAGGATGGGGGGCACACCTGGCACTTGTACACTTTTGCTATGACTGTACTGGTATGTCAGGTACTCCATTTCATTCTGTATTCTAACCTATCATGCTGACTAGAGGCATATCAGTGTACTACAGGTCTTAGGTTTGACTGACCTACATATCAGTTTCTGACTTTTTACACTTCAGAACTAACATCCCACTGCCTGACCTGTTGTAGTCTGTCTGTGTAGGCTTGGGGGGGGCAGGTTACCCATAGCCATCATTCAGAGGCCTTACCACAGCCTTTGTTTGTGTTTGTCTACACCTGTCCTACTGGCTGAGACTGTTGTTGGGTATGTGAACCCCCAGGACTGGCATGTGTGAGTCATATGGACACACATGTCACCCAGCACATTTCCTGCAGTGGGTTTTGTTGCACTGTGTAGTACTGGCTACTCTCGTGACTCCAGTATCTGTTACAGATCTTATGGTGCCACTATGGGTGTCTGCTATCTGCTGGCATACCATTCAGCCACCCGATTCCCTTGCATGCTCACATCCATACCATAGGTACAGGTAACGACACATTCTACTCCATTCGGCAATTGGCAGGTTTATTGACTTACCTTGTGGGTGTGCAAGTATTGAGGATGGTGCTAGAGGGCTGCCTATGTCGGATGCACATAGTACACTCCCTATACATGGTTGAGCACAGGTAGTGTCATGTTTGGCATCCCTTTTACTGTATGTGTGAGTGAGAGAGAGGTGTCATTCCCTGGGTCACTACTGTGTCAGTGTATGTGCTATGCGTTGCCTCTTTGCCAAGGATAGGGCATACTGGGCACACCTTATCTGCCTACTGGGGCAGGCTCAGGTTGTTCATCCTCTGAGTCACTCTGTGCCTGTGCAGGCCTTGGCAATGGCGGAGGGCTGTGTGGCCCTGCCCCGTGCTGTTCCTGCTGCAGCTGTTTCCGCAGGATCATATTGTATAGCATGGCACATACAATGACAATTTGGGTATATGTAGCTGGTGAGTATTGCAAGGCTCCACCAGATGTGTCCAGGCATTGGAACCATGACTTGAGCATCCCAAACACATGCTCTATTATAATTCTGGTCTGTGCATGTGCCTCATTATGGAGTTCTTGTTCGGGTGTATGTGCATTTCTGATGGGTGTCATCAGCCACGGCTCCAGTGAGTAACCAGCATCCCCCACTAGGTGACTGTACGGGATGTCCCCATTGGCAAATCTCTAATACAGATGCATCAGATGCCAGATGTGGGAATTGTGATAGCTTCCAGGGCAGCCAGCACACACATTCATTATCATGCCCTGGGCATCGCACACAACCTGGCAGTTGATGGAGGGGAAGTCCTTGCGGTTGATGTAGACCCTACCCTGCTCACCGGGTGGTGCTTTGATGCATATATGCATTCAGTCTATAGCACCCACTACCTCAGGGTATTCTGCTATTTGGTGGAACAGTTGCATATTGCTGGCCAACGCCTCACGGGTGTTGGGGAAATATACGTGCTCGCCAACATGTGCTGACATGGCATCCAGAAACTGGTGGAGTACCCTGGATGCTGATGCCTGTAAGATCCCCATCATATCCCCAGTTGGCCTGTGGAGGGTACCTGTAGCTAGTATTCTTAGGCCTACACATAACTTGGTATCCACTGGGATGGGTTCCCCCTCTGTTAGTTCAGTGTGTCAGGTGTGGCCGGCACAGCTCAACAATTTTCTGTAAGAGGTCCCTGTCCACCCTACAGTGCTCCACTATCTCCAGCTCATGTAGCCCCTGGTAGGTTACCCTGGGTCTGTACATTCTTCTCTGTCTCCTCACTGTGGGTTGGTCGACAGCATTCACATCCTTGCCACCCTCAGCCTCTTCCACATGTTGTTGTATGATAGCTATTGCAGCCCCTATCATTTTGTTGTTTTGTTTGTTAAAACTTCCCCGCTTGTATACACCGGTGGTGTAGAGTATGGGAAAAAACAGAGGGAAAGGTGTTTGCATGGTTTATAGTAGTGTTCTGGTTTGGACTGGTCTGCTGCCTGTGTAATTGGCTGATTCTGATTCATTTTACCTGTCAGTTATGCTAGTTGACCTAGAGTACCTTCCTACTGCTGTTTTCCCTTCCCATTGCCTTCCTGAGCCTGGGGGTGTGCTCAAATGTGCACAGAGCTGCTATATCTTGGTTTACTTTTTTTTTTTCGCTTAAAACCCGGTGCGTGGCATGCACACCTGCTTAGGCAATGTAAAGAGTGCTAGGAAGCCTCAGACACACCCCCTTGCTTAGTTGTGCTAAGCTAGGAGCAAACCCGAGCCACAGGGCTCAAATCCACTTACAGTATGCCTGACACTCCCCCTTATGATGTCAACTAACTCCTAGGCTTGCACCAAGCTATTCCTGCTCTTACACTGTTGGGAGCTGCCTAGCATGCAGGGGAAATCTGAGATTCACTATCATTCCCCTCATTTGCATAGGATTGCCTGCTAATGCATAGTTACATGTCCCACACTGAGCCTCCCCCCTTAGCAACCACTATTCACTGGCCATGTTGTCTTTTGCTTGCCATTGAGTATAATGGCAGAATAGTGATTTTGGTTAGAATGCTTATTTAAGGTATCTTTTCTTATTTTCCCCTATCCCATTTGCACGCTGCTTCCCTACTCTTAAGCATCAGAGACTGGTTAAAAAAAATAAAAGTTGATTTTTTTCTTGCAAGTGTTTTCCATGCCAATGGCCTTATAGCTGGCCATTGGCATGCTTTATACATGACATCCACCCTTTATTTGGAGCTGTCATGGCTCCGTTTTGTAATTTGCAGAAATGTACTCCATTACTGGCGGAGTACATTTCTGCAGCTTACACTAGTCCTGCACGGTCGGTTTCCAGCTTCCTGGATTGCAAATTCACCTCATTTGCATGGATTTCTCCTGCAAATAGGCTGTTGATTGATAAGTTCGATGAATGAAAGTTTCAACTAATTGATGGACTTATGTATATATATATATATATATATATATATATATATATATGTACTCATACACACAAATTCACACGCACACACACACACACACACACACACACACACACACACACACACACACACACACACACACACGTGTGTATATATATATATATATATATATATATATATATATATATATAAGTCCATCAATTAGTTGAAACTTTCATTCATCGAACTTATCAATCAATAGCCAATCAAAAAACTTACAACAAAATAGAACATCTTCTTGCACCCCTCATCTCCTGCTAATTATATATATACCAACTATGAAATCGCACTATATTGGGGAAAGGGCAAATATTCTGAACCCCATGGTACCGCAGTCTTATACAGTACAACTGCTGGCATGTTCAATCAGCTATTTTTCAGTCAAGTGTGCCGTCAGTTTTCTGGGGTCAACATCCATCCATCCACAATCCCTTTTTCACATTTTTGCACATAGGGTCAGAGTATTGATTAAACAGTAACAATCATCTCTAGCCAAGGTATCTATCTATCTATATATATATATATATATATATATATATATATATATATATATATAGATATATATACATACATACACATATATAGATATATATATATATATATATATATATATATATATATATATATATATATATATATTCCATGACCCTGCACTACAGGCAGTTTAATATATTTTACAGTGAAGATTATTTTGGCTGAGTCTTTCTTGAATTTTTTATTGAACAGTCTGTGGCCTTTTTACCCTTTGGTTTGGATGTTATTTGGGATGTTTTGCAGGTACTTTTATGTTTATGAACATCAGGTTTGATTTTAAGCTCTGTCACTTTAAACTATAGCCAAAAAATCCACTTATGTGTTCAGAAAAAGACCAAAACATAGTATATCTACAACTAGGGGGGTTTCCTGACTGTACACATAAAGACAAAAAAGTAAAAAGTCATGAACCTTCAGAAGCCATGTAGCTGAAACACTGTTATGTCCTTAAGGGGTCAAGTATGTATATCCCATGGTCCTCTGCTACAGGAGTTTTAAGGTTTACACAGTGTCAGCTAGCTTGTCTGGGTCTTTCTTGCAGTATACATAGATTACACACATAAACACAATATGTACATTGTAAGTCTGCAAGACAATAAAGACAGAACTTTTATATGTCCTCAGGGGAAGAAAAACAGCAGAAATGACAGCTCAATTGGCTTTCAACAAACAAATGGAACAGGGACTTCATTGTTTCTGCTTTAAAGTCCAGCCTTATAGAGCCCCTCTAACAGACAGGCTGTTTGCAAACAAATTCCAGCTGCAAGACCTGAAAGCCTTCTCTTCTGCTTCAACAAAAAATAAAATAAATCATCACCCGAATTTGGACCCAGGCTACACCCTCAAGAAGCTTTAGTTGGAGTACTGAACTCCACAAGTCTAGGGCCTTCAGGTAATGCCAGTGCTTTACCCCACACTGAACGTCAGACTGAGTAACTAATTTCTTGGTTTTCTGCCACTGAATCTCTCATTCAGGAACTCATTTCTTGGTTTGCTGCTTCCAGGCTTCATCTTTTTTATACATCACCAAACTGGCAATTCATTTCTCATTAGCTAGCTAATCTATTCAATTACCTTTCTATTTTCCATCTTAGTGTGGGAAATTTCAGTACATAAGGCACACTTAATGGCACATTTCCCTCACTGGTGCACAAGATGGTAACTTTCTGCAGGTCTAGTTCCACAACTTCTGATTTAAATCATTGAACAGGCTATGTATAGGTGTGCCTGTAGACCCATTTCCATAGCTGTAATACACACACAAACACACACACACACACACACACACACACACACACACACACACACACACACACACACACACACATATTTTGCCAATATTAGATAACAAAAAATAAAACTATATAATTTTCTTACTGTAGGCTTGTAGGCTAGAGTAAGGTGTCAGGACTGTTGGTGCTGTAAACACTTGTGAATTACCTAGTTTGTAACTACTAATGTCACAATCACACATTAATTCAATCAGCAAATAAATTCAAAGGTTGCCACCAATTGATGCACACATATTATCTTCGAAAGCAAGCCAAGCAACATACTGAACCCTCTGATTATCTTTTTCTCATTTGTTAACCAGTTAAGCCCAATTGGCACAAGTTCCCTCTTCGGTGGGTGATGTAAGAGCACCTCTTTGGGGGATGATGTAAGAGCACCTCTTCGGGGGGGTGATGTAAGAGCACTTTCTGGTTAAATGATTTGCTGAGAGAAATGCAGTAAGCAAATGGAAGGCTAAGAAAATGAAATCCTGAACTATTGCTAGAGTGGCCTCACTGAATAACTTGACTCTTTTTACAATTTCTGCATTTCTGCTTTTAGGTTTCTTTCATGTTTGCTTCTGTCCTTACTCTAAGGTATCAGTAGCTGCTTTACCTTGCACAAAGGGTTGGGAGGGTGGCCTAATGATTAAGGTATTTGCCTTACAAACACAAGATGCAGGGTTTGATTCTCACATGGGGTAATTGGCTAGGCTTGAAATGGCTCACAAGGGCAGTTAGCCTAGTTCTAAACTATGAACTTACATATCAGAGTAAGAATAATGACAAAAGTTAGAAAAGGTGCCACACATGTTTTCTGAACATAACATTTGACTCATATTTTTCTGGGCACAATGTTCTGAAAAAAAGAGCATTTTTGTCTCTTCAGCATATAATACTATCATCATAGTAAGTTGTAATATTTGGCAGGGATAGGGTCAGTCTGGAGGTTGGCTCCTGTTAGTTTTGTATTTGCAGTTTTGGGATTGCTAGTTTCTGTTTCCTAGAAAAAACATTTTGATTTTTGCCCTATACCCATCATTAAAGGCTACACAAAATGAATGTATGCCATTATTTTAAATCTCAGTATATCCAAAAATGAAACTAGTCAAAAAACAGAGGATTTCCTGTAAAATAGAAAAAAATAGTTTAAACTATATCAAAAATATGAAAATAATGTATGCCCCTTTCAACTTATTTGTTTCCAAACATATATTTTTTTCAATATTTTGTCAATATGCAATTGACCCGGCCCTGGATATGCAGAGTAGGAGGTGATTTATGTACTCTAAATACAATATATCCAAAGATAACCATAAATATAAGAATTATATGATGATTTATTGAAATGTACAAGCATTGAAACACGTGATCATTGCCAGCATTACGAAAATCAACTTACGGAAAAAACTAAAACATTGGGAAAAAACAATTGCAAAAGGAAAACAAACAGTTTCCTTTTAAGACTAGTTAACCAAAACCCTATGACTAAACTCAGACTTTTTTTAAAATAGTGATGGTGTTATGAAAAGGGGGTTTCTAAGGTAAGGTGTAGGGTTTGAGTTATGGGCAGGGTTAGGGTTAGCACACGTTAATAAGCATGGGCAGGGGACTTGAGTTTCAGAATTAAAATCCAAAAGTCACACTTACCATACTCACATGCACTCATTCTTCCTTGTTTTGACATATCCAACACTTGATAGCAACTGCTCACAACGTATTTCCCAAACAGTTCACTCTGTCAGTGAAATGATGTTTTGACAACGTGAACAGTAATCAGATGTAAGACATTAATCCACCACTTATTATTCCAGAGATACAGGATAGTCTGAGAACATAGTGACCACTTTACAAACAAGAAATCTGAGTATTGAATGTGGAAGAGCATGTTATGACAGTTTAGGGCTACAAATTTTTATGATCCTAGATAAACTCCAGGATTAAAAAAAACACAAAGATCACACTGAGTATCCACAGTCATAAGGGAGTTCTGTTAATCTGCCTTAACATACTGTTAAGCATAACTTATTTTTATAATACCTGACATATTTGTTTCATTGATTTGACCTAGTACATCATTAATCAAAAACTAAAGCAGTCATAAATGGAAATTTAAAATTCCTATACACCTGAACTGAAAGAGTGCAGATAGGCCTTTAAGTGAAGTGAGATGCTTGTCATAATCAATAGCAGTTGATTAAGGTAAGATAAGTACCTTTGTAGTTTCCCAAGACACTAGTCACTTTGGAAGCAATTATATCACATTATATTATATTACATATCTCAGAATTATCAATTTCAATAAACTATATTGTACAGAATACTGAAAAATCAATTAAGTCCACACCAATAGCAATGATTCAAATTTATCTAGCAACAAGCAGTTTCAATTACCAGTTATGATACTTGTTCCCCATTCTGCCTAAAAATATCCTTTGTTTCTAAAGAACTTTAAGCTATTTTTAAAAAACAAAGCAACATGGTTAATAAAGGCAAGCTGCATCAAACATTTATGTTAATGATATTTTCTCCTAAATGGTGCTTTCAGTCTGTAGTAAATACACTGATGAAACTAGTTAACTTATAAGTACAGTATTAGATATCATCTTTTTGTCAACTCAACTTAAAATCTGTCTAGTACTCATTACACATTGTATGTCCTGTATCCCACTATTGTTTTTTGTATTCTGCATGTCAAAGTGTTTACTGTATATCATCTACTATTGTAGCATTTTCCATTATGTACTTGTGGAGCTTTTCTGCCCGGGCCTCCGCTGAAAAAGGACCCATGTCCAGTCAGAATTTCCCGGTAAACAAATGTAATAAATAAATAAATAAGATGCGCGTATCATTAGAATGTGGTATGGTATCACGTGAGTATCACATAGTAATACACATTTTTTAACCAGGTAGGTCCACTGGACATACAATTCCTTTTCAGGGGCGACTTGGGAGAGATGTTTAGTTGTGCGACTTGCTGAAGGTCACACAATAGCCAACTGAGGATTGCTGGCCAATACTGTAGGCAAAAAATAGCAATTCTGAAAGATTAGTAGAAATTAGTTAGAATCTTTTCCTCCAGACTTTGAGCTTTGGACAATCTTTATCCCTGTCTGGCAGTTCAGTGCAGATGGTTAATATAAACTGCTAATAAGCATTATCTTCCAGATTTCCTCGGTCACAATTTCTAAACTGAGTGACTCTGAGCAAATAACTTAGGAGAGATTATTCCCAGATCACCACTGAAAAAAGCAATAGCAACCAGTGAAGTTACCTAGCTAACAAATGGAATAAAAAAATCCCATTGTTCACTTGAACACTGTACAATGCTAAATAAATTACTTAGCAATAGTAGCATTCCCAGTTGACACATGAAAAGGGATTGTTGTACTAACTGGATTTTACTTTGTTGGCATGTGAATAAAAGTAATAGTACAAATAAAGGTAAATATACAAAGATTTATATATATATATATATATATATATATATATATATATATATATATAAAATATAGTTCCAGAGATTTGTCTTATGCAAATTTAAAACTGGCCTGTTGTTAAAGGTAGCCATAGGTCTTTCTTTCTTTCTTTCTTTCTTTCTTTCTTTCTTTCTTTCTTTCTTTCTTTCTCTCTTTCTTCCTGTGTACTTATTGTGTCTGATTTTTGCAATGTGTGTTTGTTTCAGTGCTGATGACCAGTTCACCGGTTCCATGGAGACCAATGTGGTAATCAGGTATGATGGACAGATCATGTGGGATTCCCCTGCTATCACCAAGAGTTCCTGTAAAGTGGATGTGTCTTTCTTCCCCTTTGATGGCCAACAATGCCGCTTCACCTTTGGATCTTGGACCTATAATGGCAATCAGATTGACATCTGGAATAAACTGGACACAGGAGACCTGACAGATTTTGTGGAAAATGTTGAGTGGGAAGTGCTTGGAATGCCTGCCAAGAAAAGTGTGATTGTCTATGGCTGTTGTTCAGAACCCTATCCTGATGTCACCTATACTTTGCTGCTGAAGAGAAGAGCTTCCTTTTACATCTTCAACCTGCTGATTCCATGTGTGATGATCTCATTCTTGGCCCCACTAGGTTTCTACCTTCCTGCTGACTCTGGGGAAAAGGTTTCATTGGGAGTCACAGTCCTCCTAGCTCTCACAGTGTTCCAGCTCCTGGTAGCAGAAAGCATGCCACCATCTGAAAATGTTCCACTTATTGGTAAGGCCCAATTTTATTGTAATTTTACTGTACTTATAAGTTTATTAAAATTGCCACATTGTTAATTCTAAGATTTTATTCCATACTTCTCAAACTACCAAGGCACTCACTGACTGATTTCCAGATTTCTAAAGTGCCACTCAACTGGTAAGCTCCTACATTTCTGTTTGTTCAGAAACATTTTTATGCATAGGAATTAGCCTATATGGCTGACTAATATAACACCCATATTGCATGCTTTTATACATAGGAATGCGCCTATCTGTCTGATTAATATTACACTCGTACTGTATGCTTTTATACAAAATAATGTCCCTATATGGTAGATTAATATTACACCAGTACTGTATGGTTTTACACATGGGAATGTGCCTATATGTCAGATTGATATTGTGCCTGTACTGTATGGTTTTATACATAGGAATGGGCTTATATGACAGACTGATATTACAACTTTACTATAAGCATTTATGCATAGCAACATACCTGTATACCAGACTGCTATTCCACCCATAGTGTATGTCCTTTGGGATAATTGGTGTGGTAATAAAAGTGCTCTTACAGCTGGAGACGACATATAGGAATCAGTGCATCAGAAGTTAGGTTAAGAAAGAGTTTATGACTGTGTTTCATTTTCTTTTTTGAAACAAACAGGCTGCCAGTAGCATTTCTTCAGTGGAGAAGCTCTTACTGTATGTAGACTGAGAACAGAACATAAAACTGGTAATGCTGTCTAAAGTCTGGCATTCATTTTCATTTTAGTTCCTACAGGAGAAATTAAATCAAATTAGATCATTCACCAGGTTCTGATCACACAAACAGGAGCTGCAGTACTTTCAGCCCATTGGGCTATCAAGAAAGAGTGCTTTTACTAAGTTGCAGACTAAATAACAGTGGACTTTCAATATGGGAAGGGGTTAATAAATTCATATCTAATCTGTGCTGTCATGTTTTCATGGATTTGATAGGCTCATAGGCGCTGGAAGCTGTTGAAGACTTGGGGGGGGTGGAGGGTGAGAGGGGCACTAAGTGATCTAAAAAGGGCAATTTTTATAACTATTTACTACCACAACATAGGTTCACTTGGAGGACATTTTAAGCTTAGCCAATTCCCTTTTGGTGCTTGAATTAACATTTTCTGATGCGTCTTGCCAGTCCCATTGCTGATAATTGTATATTAGCCCTAGTGAGAATAATTGTGATCATACCATAGATAATTTGAGGGGACCCATGTAAGGGATGCAGCATTTAGCAACTGCCACTATCCATTAGTAGCATGAGGGGCAATCCTGGAGTACAGTTTCTATTACCCATTCTTAGATCCAAGTTACATTTGAATATGGACGGATGAGCTTTGTTTTATTTTTATGGATAGTCTGTTCTGGAACAGTGGTAGCCTCTGTGATCTATATCCATCTCTCCACAACATTCAGTTTAGATACCTGGACTGAGTATTTCTGATGCCATTTGACTTGCTGACGTTCAGTAGGTCCATCAGTATTACGTTGGAGGATGCCTTGTATGTCAGACATGTCACGTCTAAGCACTCTGGAGAATACGGAGTTTAGTAATAAATCTTTGAGGTGGTCCATGCAAGACCTATTGTTTAGGACTTGTATCCTTTTAGTAATGTATCTCTAAAGGTATTCCAATTGTTGCATGGGGCTGGACAGATACATGGCCAAAGTGGGCATTATACAAAATGATTGACCTAATGAGAGCTTTGTAAAGGGGGACAACAACATCTCTAGATCTAGTCACAATCAATTTGTTTATAAGCTGTGCAATATAGAAAGGCTTTCTTATGACTCTGGGCACATGTTGGTCAAAAGTTAGGTCACTGTACACACAAGTTCCCAAATGCCAAACAATTGGGTCAGTTCTCAGAGGGCATTGCCATGATTTTGACACCAGTTATTATTTAGGACAAGCCTTCCTGCATGATGGTTAAGTCATTTGGGGATTCAGTAACTGCTCCTAGCTTGCAGTCATCTCAAACTTAGCCAGCCAAAGCCCTTTGGTATTTAATTTTACTTTTGAGATGTATATGTCAAACAGAAAAACTCTAAGCACCTAACCCTAGGGGACTCCATTGGTGACTGGTCTCTTCCCCTATTTTGATCTCCTGCATCCTGTGACCAAGTTGGCAATCCAGCCAGGGATGCAAGTGTTTGCTCTCACATAATTCATTTTTTGTGTTACACCTGAGTAGGGGGTTGTGTCAAAAGGCTTGGCCAGGTCAAGGTAATGTGGTGTGGACTGTTTTACCTTCATCCATTGCTTTGGTAACAAGAGTAAAGCTTAAAAGTTGCCCATGATTTTAAGCCTTTCACACTTTCCTCTGGGCTGTTTTCAAACACATTTTTAGGGCCATGCATACATGTATGCATTATTTGATGCACCTTCCTGATTGTATTAAATTATATTCCTTGTATAATACAGCACCAGTTGTTAGAATGTGTTTTAAATTTATAGTTTTGAACAGTCTTCTAGTAAGCAGTGAAACAAAATGTATGAACCAATAATGACAAAACTGCCCATTTCAGAAAATTTCAACAATAAAAGGCCACTCAAACTTCTGTCATTACAACCCACCAGTATCAGTAAATATGAAAAAGATCTGCAGAAGTAAGTCATCTAAATAATTCCACATTAAAGGGATCTCTAACTAATGAAGAGGTTGCTGCTAGGAAACAACTTTATATTTCATTGTTTCATCTACAAGTAAAGTGGCTGTTGCCCTTGAAGAATAAATTGTCTATGTTACATTAAAACATGAGAAGCTAGTAATATTGCAATAGGGAATGGATGGCAAAATGATAACAGGTTCATAGTTACTAGGTAACTCCTGCAAAGGAGGACATTCACAGGACTGCAGAATCCACTCCCTTTAAAGTACAACACAGCACAGTACCAGTGATCCAGCTGCATACTGTGGGAGTAGAACCCACAGCCTTCTGCATCAAAAGTAAGGCTACTACCTGTTGTGCTACTAACAATGCACACAGGCTTGGAAAAAGCAGCACTAAACTTCTCTTCTCTGGAAGCTCTCAGCTCCTTGTAAATTTTTTTATTTATTTACCAGGAAAGTCCAACTTGGAACAAAGCCAATTTTCAGCAGAGGCCCAGGAGAAACACTCCAGATGCATGTCTTTGTAATGTGGGAGGAAACCAGAGCAAACCCAAACAAACACAGGGAGGACATGCAGACTCTACACAGAAGGCAACCCAGCCAACGATTGAACTAGAGAACCTCTTGCTGTGAGGCAATAACACTACCACTGCACCACTGCACCATCCACTTGACACAACTAAATCTCTCAATTTCACAGCAGAAGAAATCTGGAAAAAGCCAACATTTATTTGGTGGGAGGGGCAAAGGCCAAAAACCAGGGACACATTTTAAATATTGCTTGTATAATCTTAGAAAGTTGCTAAAATAATGTTTTGTGTTATCACGTGTTTCCCAAAAAATATAGGAAGACTGAAACATAAAAGGGTATCATTATTTAGTGAATTCCATTCTCACTGATTTGCCAGAAAACCACAAATTGTAAGAGGAAAAGACCAACTCTAGACAGCTGAGAGCTATGGACTCAACTCCCTAAATCACAAGTGGTGGTGTGGGTAGAGAATCAGGCTGTTGTACCTAAGGTACAAGGTTTGAGGCTGTGTAATCACACACACACACACACTACATAGTCAGACATTATTAACAAGCTCATTCCACAGTCAGGCATTATTAATAAACTAAATATAAACCTTTATGCTACCTGATGGATCGCATACAGACAGAAACCATCAACTTCGGACTGGGGAAACACTTTCCATTAAAAGGCTTGTTAATCATGTGGTCCCTCACAGCTTGGTATTGGGCCTGAGCCTGTTTGGTATTTACTTGTCTGATGTCAAAGCTAATGCCAGGGTTCTTTAATGGATTAACTTTGTAGATGATTGCAGACTTGGATCCGTCATCAACTCTACAGTGGACTCTCAGATCCAATCAGGGGGAATAACACATATAAGCAATGAATAGACCATGCCTTAAAACTAAATGTAAAATAATGTAATATTATGTCCTCTGGAATGTAAGAGCAGCCATGCACCTATCACACATTTGATACCACCTTCAAAAATCAATAGTCACACTTTTATAGACAATGAACTTTGCTTTAACCACCTTGTATCTATGTTATTAGAAAATCCTTCTATCTATTCCATCTAATTACTACTGGCATATCTTATAGGTCCAATGGGTTTATCATTCCTTTCACTCCTTCCTTATTAAGCCCATAATAAAATATACTGCTTGTGTTGGCATGTTTCTGCCCATACACATAATCCACCTTGGAAAAATAAACTTTTTCTAACTAAAAAAAAAAAATCAAGGGCCCGAGTTCCATGACCTATGCAGAATGTTTTTGTTGCATCCCATATACTGTTCCACATATTGACCTCACCCTAACTTAATATGCCTAAAATGACCTTGATCTGTGTGACTTCAAACTTAGTTGTAAAATCTATAACACCATAAATACCCATTCAGGAGATGTAACCCTGCTCTACAACATAAACAGACCCTGTTAGTCGGACAGATACATCTCCCAAAGAACTCCTCTCTTGTTCATATTAAACAATGTAACTCCATAACTCTCAGAGAAATGGATAGATAACAACAAATACACTCCAGGTCTGGTCACACAGTCTCCCATAAAACATGGAAAAAAGTGGTGAGAACTTTATGTAATGTTTTAAAGTTTTTTTTTTTTTTTTTGGAACAGCGATTTTTTTTCCCTGGGAAAAAAAATTGCTGTTCTAAGTGCTCCGGATTGTAAGCTTTCACTTACATGGGGTCGATAAATCAGCATTCGCTTTTTTAAGTGTTCACTGATTTAATATAGACCCTAATGATGTATCCAATCAACTGCCTAGTAATAACCTTTGAACCTAGATCTTGTCTTGAACCATCTGCATTATAAATATATTTTATTACCTATATAATTATAGAATGTTGTGGAGCCGAGTATTTATATAATATAAATATAAATATATATATATATATATATATATATATATATATATATATATATTATATTATATTATATTATATATAATAAATCATTATATTTATTTATTTATTATATAAATATATTATAATATAATAAAGGTCCGCTGAAAATGGACCTACGTCCAGTCGGACACTCCCGGTCAACAAATATAAATAAATGAATAAAAGAAATAATATCGTAACATAGTTAATAAAGCCTTCTGGAAAGCTTGATAGGGAAACAAAACTAGGAAATCAGAGGCATCAGTGGTTAAACCAAAGACTTTAGTGTTATGTTTTTTCCTTTAAATTTTGTGAAGTTTCCCAAATTATTTATTTTATTTATTTATTTAACATTTGTTGACTGGGAAAGTCTGACTAGGACCAACCCTATTTTCAGCAAGGGCCCGGTGAGAAATGCTCCAGAGGCATGTCTTTGGAATGTGGGAGGAAACCTGAGTAATCGAAGGAAACCCAAATAAATGCAGGGAGGACATGCAGACTCCGCACAAAGGCACCCCAGCCGAGAATCGAACAGGAGAACCTCTTGCTGTGAGGAGACAATATTAACTGCTGCACTGTAGAAAAAGTGTGGGAATAGTTTTTTTTCCAAACAATCACCTACAAAAGTAGCATATAGTTTTGTATCTAAATTTCTGAGAGCAATAGATCTATAATTTGCAGGGTCTGAAAGATCTGAGTTTTAGAATAATTTTTTGACCGGATGTTATATAATCTGATTTCTTTCAGGTCTTACAAAGAACATCAGTGAATTTCTTATAAAATTCAGAAAGAAATATCCAGATCTGGATTTGTTAATTTCTGACTAGTGGACTGCTAAATTAACCATTTTCATGCATGACAAAGCTTAAGGAGACTAAGTGTAATGACCTATATCACTAACATTATTAATTTCCTTAGAACTGTAAATTTATCTATATAAATTAAATGAAGCATTGAACATCTTTGTTAAAGTTAATCGTGCTTTTTTTCAGTTTTAGTTCAGAGATGCTTACATATGGTATTTGCAGTCTGATTATGCTAACTAGCGCACGCACACACACACACACACACACACACACACACACACACACACACACACATGCGTGCTCACACACACACACACACACACGCACGCACGCACGCACACACACACACACACACACACACACACACAAAACTTAAAAGTAAAACGGTGCCTTCAGACACAGCTAAATAAAACAGAGCCTTCAGACACAACTAAAAGTAAAACGGAGCCTTCAGACGCAGCGAAAAGTAAACGGAGCAGTTCAGACATATCGAAAAGTAAAACAAAACACTTCTTAGCTAAGTAAGTTAAACAGAGCTTTCAGACACAGCTAAAAGTAAAATGGAGCACTTCATAGCTAAGTAAGTTAACCGGAGCACTCTTACTGTGGATGACTCTGGCTCTGGCAGCAATGATGTGAACATTTTCTATGCACTTTTGTTTAAATTCATATTAGCGTGCAACACACGAATGGTCTTGCAACTGTAAAAGTGTGTGTGTGGGGGGGTGCTCCCTTGCTGTCTATGGTTCTGGCGCCTATGGATAGGCTATAAAGGGTAATTTCACTGAAAAGAAAGTCTAGCCATGTCCTAGGAAATCTCTGTCATCCTCTTGGCAGGCTTACATCACAGCAATTCAGATATAGTTTTTAAGTTAGCATAATACATCTTGTCTACCACTGTATTGTAAATGTAACATCTGGAGCTCTTTAAGAGAAGGTGTAGATTCCCAGTGTGTGCTGTTCTTGTTATCTCTCCATGCTTTCTGCCTCTGGCCTTCACTTTTATGCTTTACATCATTCCCTCCTCCTTTGACTTGAGCAATGAATTGCTATCAAAAACATGAAAAGATATTCTCCTGAGAAAACAGCACTGTACCTATAAAAAACAAAAGACATTAATATTCAATGAAACAAGACTACTGTCAATAAAAATAAAATTAATAGTTTAGCCTAGGTGACAAAAAAATCTTTGTCCCTACTACAGCTAATCAATTCCAAGACTGTTGCAGCAGTTTAGTACAAATACAGTTAGAAAAATAGATATATATTTCATTTATTAACTGGGAAAGTCCAACTTGGAACGAAGCCAATTTTCAGTGGAGTCCCAGGGAGAAATGCTCCAGACGCATGTCTTTTAATGTGGGAGAAAATCAGAGCACCCAGAGGAAATCCACATGAGTACAGACAGACTCTGCACGGAAGGCACCCCAGCTGAGAACCAAACTGGAGAACCTCTTGCTGTGAGGCGACAACTCTACTGCTGCATCACTGCACCATTCAATATATATTTATATATATGCAATCAAATACTTGCATATACAGGAATGGTGTAAGAGTCAGTATAAACATATAGCAACCAAAAGAAGACCAGCACCAAATATACAATTAGTACATTCCTCGCGTTTCTTTAATGCCTGACCTCTGCAGACCTTGTTTTGCCATAAGTATCTTTTTCAATACATTGAAAAAATCACTTATGGCAAAACTGTGGTCTGTAAAGATCAGATGTTAAATAAATGAGTGGAATATACTTATCATATATTTGTTGTTCTTCTTTTTTTGGGGGTTGATATGTATACATATGTATGTATGTACATATGTGTGTGTGTGTGTGTGTGTGTGTGTGTGTGTGTGTGTGTGTGTGTGTGTGTGTGTGTGTGTGTGTGTGTGTGCGCTTATACACAGACATATATATCTATATCTTTATCTATATCTTTAGCTCTCTCTCTCTCTCTCTCTATATATATATATATATATATATATATATATGGGGTCTCTATTAAATCAGCGAACGCTTAAAAAAGTGAACGCTGATTTATTGACCCCATGTAAGCGAAAGCTTACAATCCCGAACACTCAGAACAGGTTTTTTTTTCCCCAGGGAAAAAAAATCACTGTTACACAAAAAAAAAAAATAAATAAAAATAAAACTTCAACCACCCCCACCCACTTAAATATACTAACTCCAAGATCGCACTACAGTGATGAAAATGGCAAGGGAAAGAAATCGCTTATATGCCATTTTGCTATTTTGCTGTTTCGTGCTTTCACGTTTGATCAAGACACATTTGAAGGATTGCATCTTTAATTATATAATAGGAACCCTATAAAATGAAAATCAGTGACATCTGGAATCTGATGAATCTGGCTCGTAGAAGCATGCCACCTGTGGGGGACTGTTGGTGAGGTTAACAAAATTCAGTCAGTGAGTGTACCCATCCTTTCTTTTGTGAATGAATTGATTAATTGGATGTGCTGCTATGATCCTTTGCTGAAGCAGTCTTCCATTTCTTGTCGTATGTAGAGCAGTATCTGGTGGTTGGGTCTAGTGCATTTGTATGAGGGCACATGCTCTTTTCTAGTGCACTGGAGACAGTTTTTAAATGCCACAGTTCCATTTGGGATTACCGCTTGTTTGGCTTTCTCTTCTTTTATTTATTTTTTAATAAATTAGAAAAAAAAACTAGGCGGTAGGGTTACCTAATTTCTTACCTTGTACTACTGAATTATTTGAAAGCACTAATGTCTAGTAACAGTATCCTGTTTTTAAATGGTCTAAAACTTAAGGTTTTGTTTATTCTTACTTTCAGCAATGCATCATCCTAAATCTAAACTTTATTCATATGAAAGTCAATGAGAACTCATTCAGGTAATGAAATGACAGTGATGCAGCTTAATTCTCTTTTCATTTTATTTTATTAATTCAGTTAAAACCTAGGGTATTTCCTTTCAGTAAGTAAAGTATAGCAGTTTCCTTCACCTCAGTTATAATCCATGACATACATGGTTGAGACTTGAAGTTTATTACTCCTGATTGTAGTCAATTAATTGACAGTATGAGGTGACACTGGAATAGTTGCCATGACTGTGTGTGTGCATTCATATGAGCTAAACATCAACTGTACTGTGTCTGTAATAGTATGGGACACTGCAGTAAAGGGTTTCTCATGTAATTAATGGAGCACACTTAAATGACTGACGCACCCTTCCCACATTAAAATAACGTACTCTGGGGCATTTTACAAGCAATTCCAAATCTGACTGAGTGATACTGTAAGCAGAATGGGTCTCAGCTATTACAGCTGTTAGGTACTTGTGGTTAGGCACACAGCTTTGTAGGACATTCCTCTTATTTATAAATGTATGTATGTATGTATGTATGTGTGTATGCATTTGTTAGTAATGTAGCTACACTGGTCCAAACACCATTTTCAGGCATAACCCAGGCTAGTTGGCATCAGAAAAGATACCCTTGTAAAAAGAGATTATAAATCACATAATCATACTATAGTAGTTACAATAGTAGTAGAATCCCAAAATACATTGTCAAGTAATAATTGCAATGGAAACGCTCACAATACACATTAGTAATTATAAACAAAAATGTAAAGAAAAGTTGCAGTCATAATAATGAAATGGGATAAAGTATATTAGACAATGATAGACAGTGGTCATGTTTACACTGAGGTAGAGGTTACAAACGGGTAGAGAAGAAGTAGGGTTTAGTGAGGAAAGTGCAAAGAAGTGAGAGGGAGAGAAGAGACCAGATAAAGCTGCGATAAGCTTGAGTGTAAGAATTATAACAATATTAAGGATCTCTTGTACTTTCACAAATCAAACAGTCCCCAAAATGGTAGATCAGATCTAAACTTGCTTCACCAGGTTAACAAAACAAGGTGGAGTGACAGATTCATTATTGAAAACATCCCTCAGCTCTGGAATAGATTTCCCCCTGCAGATAAAGAACTGAGATACACCATCTGCCTTCAAATGTGACTTGGATAACTGGATGGGTATTCATAAATTCACCTCAGCCTTAACTGGCCTAGACCTCCGTGAGAAGGGTGGTACAATCTAGTGTGTGAAAATACTAAGCTTAATTAATGGTCACATGACTTATTAGCTTCGAACTTCTGATTCCTATGATTCTTGTAAAGAGTGCGAGGCTGGAAAGTTGGAAGTAAAAGGGAAAGGGAAAAAAACACGAAAAATGTGGTGCCATGGATGTCACAGAAGAAGATTTTCTCAGAGTTTCATAACTGCTTACCAATAGAAGGGAAAACCAATGTCTAAACTGCATTAAAAAATAGTACCTCAGAGACCCACTGATATGTGACAGCTAACTGATAGAAGATACACAATCATTTAGTTAAGGCATAGAATGATGTTTCAGGAAATTAAATTTTCATAATCAGTTACAATATGATAATATTAAAGTAATCTGCATGCAACTATTATAATCACTGAAGTACTTAGCTTGCAAATTTACATTCTGTATTTTATTTTAATGGAATTATATTTAAGACACAGGATGAGAAAGAGAGCAAGAACCTGTGAGCAATTAATCATTGTCAACCGATGAATAATTATCATTTTACTGGAAAACGTTGAACATTTTTTCCAAAACCAGTGAAATTAAAAATTAGCCGCCAAGCAGTTTAAAAAAGTTAACTGAGCAAACTGTTACTGGTGGTAAACATGTTAGTCACATTATCTGCCAGAACAGTGACCAATGACTTTCCTTTGAATATATTAAACATATTAAACGTGCTGTAAGCAGTTAAAAGCCAGAAATGTGCAGCTGCTAAAGATCATTCCCAGATACTGCACAGGCAAGAAGAGATACAGTCCTGGGAATATTGTTTTCCTTTAGTGAGACATATGTGTAACTGAGACCTGAAGAAAGCTATGAAAACCAGACACAAGCATTTATCAGTGCCAAATACATAGCTGGGACTACCTTTTTATATATTCTGCTATCAAAACAAGACAATAGAGGCACCTTGTCCATAAAATAAAGTCTTTATTAAAACAGAAAGTAAATCAACAGTGCAGAGGTACAAACTCTCCTTTAGGACGTGAAATAAAAGTAATACACAGTTCTCCAGTGTCTTATGCCCAGTTAAGTTTAGTCCCAAAATAAATTCACACAACTTCCTTCTGGCTGGATTCTTTGGTGAAATATCTTCAGATTGTCTGTCTCTTTCAGGTTTTCTCTTCTTTCCACAGCACTCTTCCAAGGTCAGCTGTTCTATGCACAGGACTGCACCTGCAGTGAGATGCCAGATGCTCTTACTTCCAGAGTTACGGCCTTCTCTTTTTGTACATTAAACTAATTATGTAATTGCTTGACACTAGCACTATTTAAAGGAATCTCACTAATACAGAGACATCTTTTCTTAAAGAACAACACATTTTCTGTGCAGTGATATTTACAATATTACTGACAAGACATTACTTTTTACACATTAAATCACAGTACTATTTGCAGTGTTATCTGCATGACATTAAGTATGATGCATCCAATGGCAGAAATGCTCAGAACAGCAGCTAGAACAATTGGGACCTTGTGTAGTCCTCTAACTTTTATTCCTGTCAACCTAAAGTTGAGGTCCAAAAAAAAAAGTTCTTAAGAGCTTGAGGACAAAACAAAAATGGCTACAGTTATAGCACACATACTCATAGCAATATATGAAAAGACGTTCCTGACATATGCTGTGCTTTGCTGCTCTGATTATAAAATGAAAAGGAGCATACTTCATCCATAAAACCATCACCTACAGTAAAAGTGACATCCAGAGAAAAATAAAAGCAAAACGGTCTTGTACATGCATGTCATTGTGCCTGAACTTCCCCTACTTCCACACATTATATTAATGCTGTGAACAAAGTAAAGCACTTTGGTCCTTTTTAGATTTAAAAGGATCTAAAAAACATTAAGATTCATTAATTTTCTAGCCTTAGCTGGAGTGTAGCATAGCTGCTGGCTCCTTTTTAATGACCAGTGATCCACACGTCAGCAAGGGGCAAGAAACAAGGATACAGCTGTGTACTGGGCCTATTGATTACATGCTTACTACAGCTCACTGGTAACAGTATGAAACACTGCAAGTATGAAAATAATTTGGTGTACAATCTCAGAGTCTATGAAAATAGGGAAAGGAGAAAAAGAAACAGAAAGAAATATTGCCAACATTAAGAAGGTGTTTTGAGAAATGGACTTGTCTATAAATGAAAAGTAAAGTGCGGCTTTTGAGAGAAGGAATAAAAAAGGAATTGTTGCAGTTAATTCAAGGGATAAAATGTATGGAAAGAAGTCTGAAATGGTGGTAACAGTTGTAGAGCTATTTTAACTCATTATTATTTTTAATTAAAAATTAGTATGATTATCATTATGATCTTATGGAGGTATACTGTGCCCCAGAAGCTTTAGAGAAGGACCGTTTTGATGGTCCCACTTAATGCCATTAAAAAGGGCATACTATAGAGGGAGGAGAAGGAGGAAGGGCTTGAAATAACAGCCTGTGTAGTACATGACAAGCCCTTCCATGACATGAATAACTGCTGGGAACAGCTTCTCCGAAATGTTTCTTTAGTGTAGCAGCACAAGTCTCCGTAATGAAAATAACTGTGGTCAACATGTTTTAAGAAATGCCTCTTTAGTGCTTCAGAAGAAGTCTGTTATATGTATAACTTTTGGGAACATTATCAGGGGTGTTTTTTTTGTGCGGTAGCAAAAGTCTCAGTGATACAAATAATGCTTCAGAACAACTTCTCTATACAAGCTCAAGGAGAAATTGCACAAGTGTCAGTAGCTTGCAGAAAAAAAAAGACAAATGGCATAATGCCAAATGCTTTTTCCCATTGAAAATCATTGTCATTGTGAATTCTATTTACGCACTGGTGATGATTGATTTTTTTGGGAGATATCTCCTTTCTTTAATTTGCTGTGATTGTGAAGTATATATATATATATATATATATATATATATATATATATATATATATATATATATATATATATATATATATCTATATATGGGTCTACTACGGTTGATTGAAAACTCACTTGACTGAAAATGAAATTACTAGGACCACTTCACTGAAAGCTCACTTCACTGAAAACTAATTTCTTTGAAACTCATTTCGTTGAAAGTTATAAATGGCCTTTTCCCCACTGTAGTGTGACCCTGGAGTTAGCATATAAAGTAAGGGGGGCTGTGGGCCCTCACATATTATAAACGTTTTAAACTGTAGACAGTGATACAAACAAGTGCAATGAATAACTGTTTCCAAAAGAAAATATATAACCAAGATATGTGGGGGGCTTCACCCCCACACCCTCCAATACACCCCCCTTACTTTATATACTAACTCCAGGGTTGCACTACAATCGGGAAAATGCCATTTATAACTTTCAACTAAATGAGTTTCAGTGAAGTGAGTTTTCAGTGAAGTGGTCCTAGTAATTTCATTTTAAATCAAGTGAGTTTTCAATCAACTGTAGTAGACCTATATATATATATATATATATATATATATATATATATATATATATATATATATATATCAAAAAGCAAAGCAATAGAAAAAGAGTTTTTCACCATTATGGATTTTGGACATTTTTTTTTTTTTTTTTTGGAACGTCAACTTTCTGGAAGTTAGTGTTTCATGGCAGAACTATTTCAGAAAAGGTTTTCTGAAATGCTTCCTTAATGCAACAGCAAATATCTCAGCGATAGGAATATTTTTTGGAACACATTTTCAGACTTTTGCTGATGCAGTAACAATGACAAACATTTTTACATAATTTATATTTACCTGTTTCGCTCATTGTCTTCATTATTGGGAACATATTTTCTGACACGTCGCTTTAGTGCAGCAGCTCAGAGGTCATGCCTCACAGATCCAAGTTTGGCAGTTCAAGTGTGGTTTCCAGTTGCTGTTTGTTTGCATTGTTTCATCTAAATGATACTGTGGGGGTGCAGTAGAAGTCCAGCCAAGAAGGAATCTCTTTTACACAAATTTTACACAGTTGAAGAACCAGAATGAAAAAAAAAAATGAAAACGTTTAACTTGATCATCGTGTTTTTCATCCATCACAACGGGACATCATGATAAGTACTAGTAATCTACAGACCCCCCTCTTTTTATACCTTGAATAAAAGATGTAATAAAACCAATTAAATATGATGAATAGAACAATCTCTCACAATATCATTTAGAGGTTTTGGTGGCTGGTGACTTTGTTCACTTACTGATACGTGATTCCATAAGGTTTTAGCATTTTTTCATGTTTTCACAATTTTTTTTTCTTTTTTTTTTCTGGGAATTCTAATTTCTTCTCATCTTCAAAAATGTGCTGGTTTTCTGGCTACTCTAAACTCTATAAACTGTGTGTGTGTGTGTGTGTGTATGTGTGTGTGTGTGTGTGTGTGTGTGTGTGTGTGTTTACAATACATATATGTCCACATATTGAAAAATCAAAGCATCAAATAGCAAGTGACAATCAGCTGATTGAAAAAAATAGTAAAACAATTCCTGCAAGGGGCAAGCCTCCCTGCACTCTCACACCTCCTGCTAATGATATATACCAACTCTGAGATTGCAGTACATTGGGAAAGGATAAATTTCCCAGTCCCCATTGTAGAGAAGGGTGTAGCCAGGCATACTGTTTGTACTGTACTGAGTACATTTTTTCTCTGAGCATCAGATCAATATTTTTTTAGGTCATATTAAGTCTACAATTGTCTAGAATAATGCCTTTAACAATGGGTACAATATTGCTAATCTGAAAACAATATTTTTAATAGTTTTGAGGGGGCAAATGAAAATGTTACTTACATTTATTAAGTGCTTGGGGAGCAGCATTTTGAGAGATGTGCCCAGTTTTAAGTTGAAGGTGTCCGCGGGGGGGGGTAGCACTACGAGCTTGTGAGTACAAATTGAAATTTGCTTACTATACCCTCTGATTGTAGAGCAATCTTTCACACATTTAAAATACCAGAATGTGTGATCAGCTGATTTTTGATCATACATACTAACCCTTTTTTTTCCTTTTGGTAAACTGAATATTTGACCAATGATATATCTATATTTATATCTATATCTACTGTATATCTATATCTATATCTACTATATATATATATATATATATATATATATATATATATATATATATATATGGTATGCATGGATTTGGTCGTACGGCCAATTGTCGAACACACCATGTTGAACTGCAGAATGCCAGTTCGGCATAATTGCATTCGCAATTATGTCGAAACACCAAACACCCCCCTTTTTGACCCATGGTAGCGCTTGTTTAGGTGGTAGAGTGGTTGGAAATGTTGAATTTCGAATTTTATGTGACATTCTGACCATTTGACATTTAAATCTTCGACATTTAAGTTCAGAGAACACCCTGTTCGACAATTGGCAGTACAACCAAATCCATGTAAACCAATTTCAAGTTTCTGAAAACTTGAGCTTCTGATAGGGACCCATCTAATATGTATGTATGTGTGTGTGTTTACATATATATATATATATATATATATATATATATATATATATATATATATATATATATATATGTGTATATATATATATATATATATATATATATATATATATATATATACACACACACACACACACACACACATATATATATATATATATATATATATATATATATATATATATATATATATATATATATAGGTCCGATTCTACATGTTGAAAGCTCATAATCTTGAAATTCAAAATACTGAAGCCAAAATCCTGAAAGTTCAAAATACTGAGAACTCAAAATACTGAATTTCATAATATTGAAAAAACAGAGTACACCAACACTTACAATATTCCAACACGACATAGAAAACATATTACTCTTTTCTAACTATAAGCAGGCTGCACCCCCCACACCCCCTGCTACTTAAATATATCAACTCTGAGATCGCACTCCACAGAAGAAAATGTCAAACATACCATTACATGCTTCATGACTGACTGTTGTAACCTTAGTCATGTTCCCTTTTAATTTGCTATACAACAACATAACTCATCTTAATGTAGTAAAGTGCAATCTTGGAGTTGATATATTTAAGTAGCAGGGGGTGTGGGGGTGCAGTGGGTCTTGCCCCCCTGCTAATAGTTGGAGTAAACTAATATGCTTTGCCTTTTATTTGTTTCTGTATGTACTTCTGCTGGAGTACAGTAAGTGTTAGTATCCTGTAGTTTTTTTCAATGTTATAAAATTCAGTATTTTGAGTTTTTAGTATTTAGAACTTTCAAGATTTTGGCTTCAGTATTTTGAATTTCAAGGTTATGAGCTTTCAAGATTTAGAAGCGGACCTATATATATATATATATATATATATATATATATATATATATATATATATATGGGATCCGTACAGATGCACGGCTGCATCTTTCACCGAATCCCAATTTAGTGAGCCTACTTGCGCGGAAATGCTTTTCACCGAAGCAGCACTTTCACGTAAGTATGCTTGCTGTTCCGGTCATACTACGGTGCAGTAAGGGAAAATTCCTTTTTCTCTACTGTAGTGCGACCTCGGAGTGAGAATATTAAAAAGCGCTTTCGTTAAAGTGTGTTTGGTGGTAATAGATTCGGGCTTTTGATCTTTCAATCAAAATTCCTAGATATATATATATATATATATATATATATATATATATATATATATATATGCATATATATAGTATTCATTTTTTGATGTGGTAGCAAAAACACTAAGACCTCCTGCACAAAAAAAGGTCCTCAGCCATCATGTAAATACTTCATTAAATTACCACCCAACTTACACTTAGTAACACTGTATCTAATACCTCCACTGCCTTAAGGCAAACCAGCACACAGCCAAATTTCCCAATCATTGGTGATTCTATAGTGTGGCATACTGATGTTCCCCTCATCAGACTCAGTAAGGAATGAGTCACGGTTAGTTGCCTTTCTGGGTATAGGATCTGCCAAGTCACTCAGGTAGTCGAGTCACTGAGCCCCAGGTATCAGTATGACTGTGTCATAGTACATGTGTGTGCTAATGACCTGAGATGTATCTTCCATGAGTGTATGAAGCAAGACATGATAGAGCTCACTGATTATGTGTCTTAAGCAGGTATGAGCCTAGCACTGAGCAGCATACTACCTTTTCCAAGGATGGTGCCATGTTACCAACAGAAAATGATTGATTTTAACACTTGGGTTAGCTCCGGGTGTCAATCCAATATTTGACATCCTGGAATGACATGGCTGATAGACCATGTTGCTTTGCCAGGGATGGTCTGCACTTATCCAGTCTAGGGTTTTGTATACTGGCAAATAACTTTTTTACCCCCATAGTGCCATTTTTAAGCAATGCCAGACTGATAAACCTCCTGACTTAACTGAACCTATGAAGGAATATCTGTAGATGGTACTGCCCAACGCTAGAAGTCTTAATAAGAAACTCCACTCCCTGAGAGCTTTCCTGTCCCTAGAGAATGCAGACATCTGTTTAGTAATGGAGACATGGTGTAAAGTCATGGAGAGTATTCTAGCACTGCAAGATTATAAGGCCTTTCACACATTTAAACCAGCTGCTTCACAGGAGGGAAGTAAAGGTGGAGCAGTCTTAGTCTATATTAAAAACAACCTCACATACAGACCAGCTAAAGTGATCGACCCAGTGCAACTCAAACATGTGAAAGCACCATAAACCTTGCAGCCTATAGGTTCCCTTCCATGTCTCAGGAAACCCATGCTACCTTTCTCAATGTACTAGAGTCCCTCGATTTTCAACCCGATACAACCTTCATGGGGGATCTCAACTACTCTTCTATAGACTGAGAATGCTACACCACTTCTAATGCACAAGATCAGCGATTCCTAAACTTTGTTAATACCAACATCATGGAACAGTTGGTCCATTCTCCCTCCAAGAGTACAAACATCTTTGACCTTGTACTCATGAACGGGGGGGGGGGGGTGAGGTTCCTCACCCAATGTAATGTCCAAACTCATCAGATCTAACCATAAGGCAGTATTGTTTGAAATACAAATTAAATCCTGGGACCCAGCAAAACCAAAAACCTGTAGCAACTATTCCAAGGCAAACCTCTCTCTACTGAGTGACACCATGGCTAAATTTCAAGCATCCCCAAACCCGGTAAACACCATAGAGTATGCTGAGATATTTGCAAAATACCTGTACAGCCATATTGACTAGTTGTATAGAGTGAGCTGTGCCCATTCATATTAAGAATAAGGCAAACTCAAAAGACAAGCCACCCTGGTGGAATCATAATATCAGTATGTTATACAACAAAAGAAAAACATCTTGGCCAAGCTTAGGAGGAAATAAGTCTAACATATTAAAAGCCCCCTGACCAATCTAAACAGGCAACTAAGAGGGTTAATTAATACTTCAAAGGCTAAATTTGAAGGAAAAAAGCTTCTCATGCAAATAACAACCACAAAGCTTTCTACAGCTATGTCCATATCTTCAAGGGAAATATGCAACAATGTGCAAAACTTTTTGTAAATGGCATCATCCACAATGAACCAGAGGCCATTACAAAAAATTGCTTATGAAAAGAATACAAGGCATAACAAACCTGCATTATGTAGAGCACCTTAAAGCACTTTCTCTCAACTCAGTCTCCCTTAACTCCCCCCCCCCCCCGACAGTCCAAAGCAAATACTGCATAAGACAATCCCTCAAACCATTAGTAGGGAACAGGTCATCAATGTATTTTCCAAGCCTAAAAACACTGCATCAAATGGCTCTGATAACATTCTGGGATGCTTACTAAATAGCATAAAACATGTCCTCTCTTGACCATTTGAATCACTTTTCAACTGGAGTCTACAATCAGGTTTTGTGTCCAAGGAATGGCAGATGGCTACAGATATTCCCTTGCACAAAGGAGTTCCAACCACCGATCTGGGTAACTACAGGCCCATAAGTCTGATCAGCTTTATATGTAAGGACATGGGAAGAATCATCATGGGCATGATTAAGGAGAATATAGGTAACCTGCAAATGCTGGACCGATCAGAGTTCGGCTTTGTTAAGGGGAAGGTCATGCATATTAAATCTGGAGGACATCTTTGAGAGGGTCACCAAAGCAATGGATCAGAGTAAGACTGTGCACACAGATTACCTTGACCTGGCCAACGCTTTTGATTCAATACCCCACTCAGGCATTATGGACAAGCTCACTAAATTAGGTATAAACCCTTTTATCTCTCACTGGATAGCCAACTGGTTCACAGATAGGACCCAGGAGGTCAAAATAAGTTAGGCCACCTCCACCATGAGGCCAGTCACTAGCAGAGTTCCCCCAGGGCTCAGAAGTGAGCCCACTCCTTTTGGGCATCTATTTCTTTGAAGTGGAAGCAAATGCTGAAGATTTATGGCTGATTAAGTTTGAATATGATTGTAAGATGGGGGTTTTCACTGATATCCCCTCCAGACACTAGCATTCTTCAAGAAGTCCTATCTCTGACTAACAAATCATGGCAAAGCCATGATCTTAAACTCACTGTTAATAAATACATAATTGTACCCTTTGGGAGCTCAACCATCCCAGCTAATTACCCTGTTGATAATACACCCCTAAGAGTCAAACTAGTAGTCAGGGATCTTATTACGCACATAGTCAGTAGCGTTACCTTTGAGTACCACATGTCCACAGCAGTGAAGAAATCCTTTTATGCTGCATAACTTATAAGTAAGGGCATGGCATCTAGGTCCAGAGAAGTCATTATCCCACTGTACTCTGTCCTTATCAGATCAGTCATAGAGTACAATGCTCCATTTGGTATGTACCTGACCAGGCATATGCAGCAACTAGAGAAACCTCAGAGATTCCTTACAAAAACAATGCAAGGCATACAAATCTGCCTTATACAGAGCACATTAAAGCCCTTTTCATCTAGTCAGTCCCCTATTGATTGCTGAGGAATAGTCTATGCCTGGCTTACAAGGCATCTGCCAACCCCATACTTATGATTCTCCTGCATATTCCTAAGTCAAATAGTGCCAGACATACAAGATGTAAAGATCTGAATTTTGTCTGTGACTTAAACAGAGAATGCTAAAGAGAAATATATGTGTCCCAGAGACCACCCCTCCTATGGTACAGGCTTCTCATCCATAACTAGTTGTCTATTACCCAATTTAAGTGCAACCTAGACGAGTGGATGAGGAATAGAAAATTTACACTGGGCCTGGCACCCATGTCCTTTATAGATAGATTTGGTTTATAGATGCTTGGCCCTCAATGTCCTATTTGGATACAGGATGTCATTATTCTTTTGGGAAAACTTGGCTAGGTTTAGAAAGCCCCCAGGTCATTAGCCTTGTACCAATCTATAAATCTATGTAAAAATGGTCTGTGATGTTGCCTGATGAACAAACATTAAAATTAATAAAAACAACCTTTTTACATTTTCTTATCTCTTAGAATAAGCACATTATAGTTAATTTTCCCACTAGTATTGTAGTCTGTATTGTATAAGAGATAACCAATACGGAGTTTCATGCACATATTGCATTATTTACTTGGTGCTTATTCTTCTGTATTTAAACAAAACATTATACTATGGCAGATCAGTCAACATATTTGTTTTCTATATCTTACTTGGTACTTTATGTTTATATTTATGCATTTATGAATGTATATGCTTGTAACCAGTGGTAGTTGACTTCAAAGCAAGTGGGGTGCTGCAGGAAGTAACTGAAAGGGTTGGGTTTGCTGGAATGGGGTAGGGCTATATTAAAGCAGATCAATGATTGTTTAACAGTGATGAAACCATAGCTGATGTTAGTCACTTTCATCCACAGCTTGACTCAGAACCTTCTCATTATAATCGTGTTTTGATTGTATACACCTGAAATGTCCTGTTGTGATCAAATAATATAGTAATCATCACAGTAATGCATTTCAGCTTGTTTTATTCAAGCATATAGTATCCCTACTAAGCCAGAATAATAACTATTTAACTGTGATCAAATGCAACTGGGATCAGCCATTTTCATTCATTGACGGCCTCAGTACTCATTCATTGGAGCCACTTTACTGACTGAAAACCACAGATGTCTGATTGCAATCACATGGTGGTCTCACCTTCGATAACCACATTGCCACAACAGTCAGGAAATCCTTCTATGTGGCACACCTCATCACTAAGTGCTTTTCATCCAGAAAAAAGGAGGTCATTGTCCCACTGTACTCATCCCTCATTAGACCCGTTATAGAATACAATGCCCTGTTTGATATGTACTTCTCAAGACATCTGCAACAACTGGAACTGCCGCAGTTATACCTCACTAAAAGAATCACAGGCCTAAAGCAGATGCCTTATGCTGACCATCTAAAAAAACTCCAGATATAATCTGTCACATGTCGTCTACTCAGAGGCGATCTCTGATTAACAAACAAGGCCATGTCAAACCCAGAGCTGTTGGACATGCTACACTTAAAGAAATCACAATCCCTCAGAATCTAATGCACCAGGGATCTAAACCTTGTCATCACAGTGAACAAAACATGCTGGAGGGATAGGTTCTTAACCCAGAGACTCCCCAGACTCTGGAATAGGCTGTCCATACATGTCAAGCAGAGCGCCTCTTTGGCCCTCTTCAAAAGGAACCTTGACAATTGGATTGGAGATAGGAAATTCACCCTAGGGATGACATCAGTCACCCTGCTAGACAGGGGTCCAGGGAAGTAAATATTGTGAGAAGAAGTAGCCAGGGAATTGTTATGGCTAGGCTTGTGTAGGCCCTAGGGCCAATAGCCTAGTACCAACCTATGAATATAAATTCCATTAATAACAGTAATGTATTTCAGCCTATTTTATTCAAACACATACTACCTCTGCCAACCCAGAAGAATGACTGTTTACTGTGACAAAGTGATAGGAGGGGTCATTCAAGTTGCATTCATAGAGTCCCTCTGTGCCCATCAATTAATTTACTGATTATGCCTAAATGTAAGCAAATGAATGAATGAGTGAATAAATAATGGCCACAGTAACATACTTCAGTTTGTTGCTGTCAGAAGCATACGTTGCTACCTATTTCATTCCCCAACACATGCTGTTTTGTTTTTATTTAATAACTTAAAACTGCTGCTAAAATGCAAGCATGACCAAGATAAACATTGCGTTTTTTAGAATAATATCTGTAGGTCACTAGGCTTTCGTTGTGATGCACCAGGACATGTGAGAGTATAAAGAAACAGAGAATATGTAGGAGGTTAAATAGCTTTACAGTATGCATTTAGGGGAGGGAAGAACTAGACGTGACTTATCAAGAGAAGAGAAAGGTCACTGCCCCACTGTTCCACTGCTTGAGGAAGGAATGTTGCAGGGTCCAAGCATGGGTAGGTCATTGTGGAATGAAATCAACCACTAATATGATGGGGAAGTTGTGAGAAAAATTCAAATCAATAGTGGAATAGGAAAGAACATTGGCAGATTATTTATTGACAATCTAGGTAATTGGGGTACTAGTCTACTGCATTCAGTATCAGGATAGGTGAAGGTTTGCGTAGGCTGTGTTTACTGGCAGACTGAGATGTGTAGATGGTTTCTCTGATTACTGACAGAGTTTTTTTGGGGGGTAAGGTGTACCTCGGTAAAAGCAGGCAGGGTGAACTAGTCTCTAATAGCAATGCACGATGGAAAGGAAGATTACTTCCATCACTAGGATTATACATAAGGTAGCTGGAAGTGTTCTTGTCACTTGCATCATTCTCAAGAAAGAGGAAAGGTATTGTGATGGCCTCATGCAGCATTCACTGCTAAGGTGAGCAGCAGGTGCAGCATTCACTGCTGAGATGAGCAGCAGGTGCAGCATTCACTGCTAAGATGAGCAGCAGGTGCAGCATTCACTGCTAAGGTGAGCAGCATGTGCAGCATTCACTGCTGAGATGAGCAGCAGGTGCAGCATTCACTGCTAAGGTGAGTAGCAGGTGTAGCATTCACTGCTAAGGTGAGCAGAAGGTGCTGGATTCACTGCTAAGGTGAGTAGCAGGTGCAGCATTCACTAATAAGGTGAGAAGCAGGTGCAGCATTTACTGCTAAGGTGAGCAGCAGGGGCAACATTCACTGCTATGGTGAGCAGCAGGTGCAGCATTCACTGCTAAGGTATGTAGCAGGTGCAGCATTCACTACCAAGGTGAGTAGCAGGTGTTGCATTCACTGCTAAGGTGATCTGCAGGTGCAACATTCACTGCTAGGGTGAGTAGCAGGTGCAGCATGCACTGCTAAGGCAGCAGCAGAGGCTAAGATCACTATTTTCTAGATCTCTCCACTTTCCACATTAATCCTCATCATACTATATATTATTAACATTATCTAACTAGAGGAATGGGGTCCTCATAAACCTGTATGTTCTAGAAGATAAGGGTATATTTTTATAACCTTATTGAATACTTTAGCAGAGGACATTATCATCCTGGCACTGGGTATGGGAAGCAAGAGTCTGTATCTTTTTTATCAGTGATATTGCAGTTTGAACTTGTAGACTAAAACGATAGCTGGACCCCTCTCAAACTAACAGCTGGTAGAGTGAGTCATGCCATAACTACTCTTGTTAGAGATACATCAGTAAGGAGAGAGCTTCTTTTTTGCACCTTGTGGCAATCTGTGAACAGGTTTATCACAATACTTGATGCAGTGCATAGTTCTTATTTTGACATTGCTACCGTATAAGAGAATAATGAGAGTAACGGACACTTTAAAAGCATTAAATGGCAATCCACGTGTAATTCACTGGTTAAAGCACTGGTTAAATAACAGCATGCAACAAGTCACGGCAGAGGGGGTTACCAGTGGTGCTGCTTTGTGCTCTGCACTGGGTCCACTATTTTTTGACTGTTCCTTTCAGACATAAAATATGAGAACTTGGCTGTAGATAACCAGATATGTTGGTTATTGCAAACTGGGTTCTTGCATCCCATCCAAACCTGCTACTCTCCTCACCTAATTTAAGGAACACAAGTTATCCCACCCTGTGGAGCCTACTCGTGGAGAAATAATAGAAACAGTAAAACCCTCCTGACCACCTTTAGGTCTGGGTTCTTGCATCCCATCCAAACCTGCTACTCTCCTCACCTAATTTAAGGAACACAAGTTATCCCACCCTGTGGAGCCTACTCGTGGAGAAATAATAGAAACAGTAAAACCCTCCTGACCACCTTTAGGTCTGGGTTCTTGCATCCCATCCAAACCTGCTACTCTCCTCACCTAATTTAAGGAACACAAGTTATCCCACCCTGTGGAGCCTACTCATGGAGAAATAATAGAAAGTATGACCTAGAGCTCCTGCTCTTCTTAATCTTTTTGTATTTTTCCCAGTTAAGTTGTAAAACCCAAGGTCAGCACTACCAGCAGCCAACAACTAACCCCCCCCCCTCCTCTCAACCAACTGATCATATATTTGCCAATAATATCCCTAGCTACTTGCCCCTTGCTTTAAACCATAAGCCTTGTAAGCAGCAAGTATTGACATATCCCCTGTGGTCATAAGGTGGCCCCTACTTCTAGGGTTTTTCCTCTGGAAACCTCCTCTACCTCTCTATCTTACCTACTGTCATCCCCTTTCTGTTCCACTTTTCTCTTTCCACTTGCTCTGATATTTCTAACTTCTACTTGCTCCTACCTTTGACACCAAATATATTTACTTCCCTTGCCTTACTTACCTTCTTTCTGAGCACTTCACTGATTGTTTTTCTCCTGGACCTTTTCTCTTTGGGCTCTTCCCTGTTCTCACTACCTCTCTGTCATAGACCTAATCATCTCATACATACTATTACCTCTTCACCTCTCCACCTTTGCTTACTACTCTTTCCTATATATACTCTCTACACCTCACTACTATTGCTTACTACTTTTTCCTACCTATTTTCCCTATACCCTTGCAATACTCCCTATCACTAACTCCCCTGTAATAAGCTTTTTTCCTGTCTCCAGACCGATACTATCACTACCCTTCCGTTTTTCTGCCTGCCCCTTACCCCTCCCCCTCTTCCATCTTATCCCACTTCCTCTTCTAACCTATAAATATACCTGCCCTCATTCGCGCCATTTCTCTACATTAGATTTCCCTGGCTGCTGTGGGTTCCTACCTTTGGCGTTCCTTGTAGGTAGCGTGTTTTTTTTTACTTCTATTTACTGTTGCATTTTTACTGTAACTTTTAATATGTGGCTTTACCCGTGATCTGTGCTAACATTTAATGTTATATCTGTACTCTTGTACACTAGATTGGCTAAAGAAGATCTAAGGACTCGTACAGGGTCTACACAGCTGATTCAGATCAGCGCATACATTTTATCTGCTCTCATTTACTTTGTACTCATCAAGGTTACTGAAGGGTGTTATAGACAGGGTATTATGTCGTCATCTCAGCCTCTTTAGTGCCCGGTTAGTGCCTTACCCAGACCTTGGAATTGCAGTCTCTGGCTGCAACTAACAGCTAACAGCTAAAAGGTTTTTCACTTTGAGCAATCGTAGCAGCGCGAGTAGCTGGTAGCGTGTTCCCATACTCAGCTAAGATTTGGGATTGTAGTCGCTGGTCTCCATTTTCGGCAAACTGGCTGTTTAATTAGATTAGTTGTAGTAGCGCGCGCTGTGTGTAGCGTGTTATCGGCGTTTTTAAAATAACTTCATTATGCTGTGTTAACAGCTTGTTTCTTTACCTCTGAGCCTTTAATCATGCTACGTTGCCTTAGATTCCCTTTATAGAATATTGTGCTAGTAGACTACTAAATCCTGTTTCCCTGTACAGTTTATCGCACTAGCAGCGCGTTTTTCTTTTCTTTTCATAATGGCGCTAATAGACTGTTAAATCCTGTTTCCCTGTGCAGTATATCGCACTAGCAGCACGTTTTACTTTTTATAGTGGCGCTACAGGTGTCATAACAGTGCCTCGCAACTAAGGCTCGCTTAGTGTAAAAGACAATCTCTTTAAAATAAAGGCACCTAGGGATCTATATATCCTTGGTGTACTGATCGGTAGTTTTATATGATTTTAACAGTAACACCTTTAGCTCAACTGAACCCTTAGTCACTGCATTTAGGTCTTACAGAGGCTTATCACAACCCCACTTACTATAAATTGTGAAGCATAATCTAATAGTCTAACTTAATTTTATTGCTTTTTGACTCATTACCTAGTATTTTAGTTTAATCTGTGGAATTTAGCCTGGCTTTTGATGTTGTATCTATGTTTAACTGACACACTCTGGTCTGCTCAGATATGTCATATCAATTCTAAAATGCTGCTTTAGACAGGATAAATGTTTTACTCTGCTTCTGCCTGAACTAACTTTTACTTGAACTGTTGTGGATCTCTGAGTTTTTTACATGACAAAGTTAAGTGTATTTCACTGCTGTGATACTGCCTGTATTAACTTCAATTAGAACTGTTGCTGAACTATGAGTTTTTTAATCAGGTATATGACATGTGTATTTTAATGTAGTGCCTTCTGTAGAATGTGCTTATTCTAAATCTAAAGTATCTCCTTTCTCTCCTTCTTTTCTCAGCAGTAAAACCCTCCTGACCACCTTTAGGTCTGGGTTCTTGCATCCCATCCAAACCTGCTACTCTCCTCACCTAATTTAAGGAACACAAGTTATCCCACCCTGTGGAGCCTACTCGTGGAGAAATAATAGAAAGTATGACCTAGAGCTCCTGCTCTTCTTAATCTTTTTGTATTTTTTCCCAGTTAAGTTGTAAAACCCAAGGTCAGCACTACCAGCAGCCAACAACTAACCCCCCCCTCCTCTCAACCAACTGATCATATATTTGCCAATAATATCCCTAGCTACTTGCCCCTTGCTTTAAACCATAAGCCTTGTAAGCAGCAAGTATTGACATATCCCCTGTGGTCATAAGGTGGCCCCTACTTCTAGGGTTTTTCCTCTGAAACCTCCTCTACCTCTCTATCTTACCTACTGTCATCCCCTTTCTGTTCCACTTTTCTCTTTCCACTTGCTCTGATATTTCTAACTTCTACTTGCTCCTACCTTTGACACCAAATATATTTACTTCCCTTGCCTTACTTACCTTCTTTCTGAGCACTTCACTGATTGTTTTTCTCCTGGACCTTTTCTCTCCGCTCCGTGCCTCAAGGGCTCACTCCGCTCCCCTCCCTACCCCCAATTCCCACCCACCCCCAGGGGTCCTACCTTTATCTGTAATAGGGACACACCCCTTTAAACCTCCTATCCAATCAAATCACGACATAACTCTCTGAGTTCATTACACCTTCTCTTCTCTTAATTACTCCACGTATCCTCTCTTAAACACTACTTATACCACATTATATCCCTACCTCCTACCCCACCCTCTTTAACTTCTTATTTCTCTCTTTAAACTTTACTTCATCTCTCTTCTTCTCTGCATAACTACTTTGATACCACTATGCCCACACTAACTATACCTGCTTCACTAAGACTACTCATCTTTTTATTATTGTTATCATCTCTTGTAACTTCCTACATCATAACTTCTTAAGAATACTCACAGACTCTCTCTACACCACTGCCCTCTAAAGGTACCTCCACATTGACAACATCTTCATCTTCATCCTATTTCCATTCACCCTCTCAGTCCATCTACCTTCTAGCCAAATATCACAGATTAGTACACTGCAAATTCAGAAAAACCTATACCAAAAAAACAAATGACATTCACTATAATCTTATACCAAAGATATATCCTACTCTTCTCCACTTACTACAAGATGGTGATATTCACCCCAATCCTGGTCCACATCACACTACAACCATCATAGAACAAAACCTAACTAAACCTTTATCCCTCTCTTACTCTAAACCTTCAAACTCTTTGTCTATTGCCCATCTTAATGTACGTAGTATCTGTAACAAAATTACTCAACTCCATGCCCTTCTTGAAACCGAGAATTTTGATATTTTATGCCTATCAGAAACTTGGTTAAAACCCTCAATTAAAGACATCGAAATTACCCCACCTGGTTATAGCATTATTAGGCTTGATCGCACTAATAGGAAAGGAGGCGGTGTAGCCATCCTGCATAAAGCAAAACTTAAACTGATTCCTCTAGACCTAACTCTTACTCAAAATAACTCTGCTGAAGTAATTAGCTCTAAAATACAAATTAATACCAATAAAGCCATTAACATCATCTGTGCATATCTCCCCCCTGGAAATAACATCAATACCCTTGAAGATATACTCTACCAACTCTCTATCAAACTTCCACAAGAAACACTAGTCCTTGGTGACTTTAATATAGATTGGCATTCCTGTAACAATGCTTACCCTACCTCACATATCAACCTCTTTGGCTTCAAACAACTTATCAATACTCCCACTAGAACCAATAAAATAAACAATAAAGCTTCTACCTTAGACTGGATCCTCACTAATACTCCCCCTGCAAACCTACCAAACAGGTATTCTTCCTGACGACCTTAGTGACCACTCACTAACCTATATAATTAGAAGCAAAACCAACTTAACCTTACCCACAACCTTTAGAACCCTTCATTCAAAGAAACATTTTAACCCTGATCAGTTTCAAGCTGAACTTTTCCAATGTCATTGGGCCCCACTAAAACATCTCCCACTCAACAAAGCAGTGGAACACTTCAACTCAACATTCTTAGCAATTCTTAATCAACACGCCCCAAGTCGAACCATTAGAACTAAAACTAAAACTGCTCCCTGGCTAACCACAAATACTAAGCATAAAATCACCCTCAGAAATAAATCTTGGCATAAATGGCGCTCCACCAAAAGTCAAATAGACCACCAAAGGTTTAGAGAGCTTAGAAACAATACAAAGAAAGCTATTCTTACAGACAAAAAGAACTATTACTTTCAACTTCAAAAAACTACCAAAAAGGAACCCACAAAATTCTGGTCCAGCATCAACAGTCTGTTGACCCCTGGGCAAATTATTACACCCAACCCTCAGGATTCTGACCCTGATAATCCCACACTAACAGCCAATAACTTTAATTCCTTCTTCACCAATTCTATACAAATTCTAGCCAACCAACTATCTCCTGATACTTCTCAACTACCTCCAAATACCTTAATAAATACCATTCCTCCCTTCAACTACAACCTGTATCTACCTCCTATATACAATCTCTTATCCAAAACTTAAACCTACCACCCCTTCCGCCGATAAGCTTCCTGCTGAATTCCTACAACTAGCAGCAAAAGCCATTGCTTACCCTGTCTCTATCTTAATAAACAGATCAATAAAAGAAAGTAATGTCCCAGCAATCTGGAAAGTATCACATATCATTCCCTCCATAAAGGAGGCAAATCTTACGACTTCTCCAACTATCGTCCCATAGCACTTCTATCCCCTTAGCTAAAATCATGGAAAAATGCATACATAAACAACTACTCAACCACCTCCTCAATAATAGCCTTCTGGCAGACACTCAACATGGTTTCAGACCCGCTCACAGTACTACCACAGCTCTTCTCTCCTTCACCAACACAATAAACCTAAACCGAAATAACAATAATCTTACATCTTCTCTTCATAGACCTATCAAAAGCCTTTGATATGGTAAATCATACACTTCTTCTGCACACACTAAAATCTATTGCCCTGGAGCCCTCTTCCCTAACCTGGTTTTCTTCCTATCTTGACAATCGTCAGCAAGCCGTACTCTGGAAAAATTCTCTCTGCTCTCCTCCCTATCTCGTTAGGAGTTCCACAAGGGTCTATCCTAGGCCCACTTTTATTTTCCATCTTTATTAATGACCTTCAATAATCTATTCCTAATACTACCTGCATACAATATGCAGATGATTCCACTATAATTTGCACTGCCTCTTCTCAAACAGAACTCCAGTTTCAAACACAATCAGCCTTCTCAACTGTTGAACAGTGGTTCTCCAATCGCTGTCTACTCCTTAACCCCCAAAAAACTAAATTATTACTCTTCTCACCTACCCGTAAATCGACTTTGTTAAACTTCAGTATTACTGCATCTGATAACACCATTATTTCTCCTGACTCCTCAACTAAACTTCTTGGTGTTACTATTGATAATTATCTTAACTTTGATTGTCACATCAACAACACAATAAAAGCCCTTAACAAAAAGATTGGATCCCTATACAGAATAAAGTCCTTCCTCACACCTGAAACTAAGATAACCCTAGCCCAAACACATCTTATTTCTACCCTTTTGTATGCATCTCCTATTTACACTAATCTATCTAAAAGCAACCTTAAGAAACTCACTACATCTTACCACAATATTGCCCGCTTTGCCACCACATCACAATTCAGAGCTCACCACTGTCTAAACCTACAACAACTACACTGGCTGGAATTCCCTAATAAACTTATTTTTCAACAACTCTTAATTGCACACAAAATTCTATACCAACCTTCTAAAACACCAGCTCTTTCCAAACTCTTGACTCCCTATATCAACCTGAAACAACTACGTTCCTCTGACAAATTACTTGTTAATATTACCAAAACTATGAACTCTGCAGGCAACTGCCTTTTTCTAACTCAGTAGGTAAAGTATGGAATAATCTTCCATCTGATCTGTCCTCTTTGCATACTCTCCCACTCTTTAAAAAACAACTTTTAATACATCTTAACAAATTCTGGCTTTGCTCTTGTACCAACCCAGACTAGCCTGTTGGCATCCTTAACTCTATCATAAACTTTTCTTATCCACTTGGATTTTATCTTCTTCTTCAACTGATATATTACCCCTATTTATTGTAAATATTACATATATAAAAAAAAAAAAAAAAAAAAAATTGATCTCATACCTTATTATATTGTTTTGCTAGAATTGTTCTGAATTAATTAAAATCTATAATATTTGTATGTTCATTTTTCCTTTGTATAATCACACTTGTACTATGTCTTCCTATGTATTTCCAATATTGTATCTAACCTGAGGAGCTTTTCTCCCCGGGCCTCCACTGAAAATGGACATTAATCCAGCTGGACTAGCCCGGTCAACAAATGTAAAATAAATAAATAATAAGTAAAATAAATAATTACTTCATTAAAAATGCAGATGCTCTGCAAAATGGTCTGCAAAAATACATACCTAGTGCAGTAGTAATAACTTAATCTTTAATGTCTATAAAACTAGCATCATGATTCTTGGCAAAAAATATATTGGTGATGATTACAACATAAATGGTCAATTCATAAATAAACAACACAATCTAGGGACAATGGTAGACAATAATTTAATTAGGAATACACAAGAAAAGTTTGTGACTAAAAACAATAGAAACTGATAATTCTTTTATTTCAAAATATTATTCAGTGTAAGTTGTGTCTCTGTCTTGGTGGCCATCAAAGGTTAAAATATTCCAAAGAGATCAAGCAGATTGTTTATGCAATAATAATTGAAGTAACCAGCCAATGAAAATACACCCAGTGGTTCAGAAACAAATAGTGGAATGCATTAGGCAAAATTGCACAGATAGTGATGGCACACAGAGCAGGGCCAATTCAGAGGCACAGGTAGTGCTATCGCACAAGCAGGTGAAATTCCACGGTCAATATTTATTTATTTATTTTATTTTACATTTGTTTACTGGGAAAGTCCGACTGGAACAAGATCCATTTACAGCGGAGGCCCCGGGACAAAAGCTCCATAACATAACAGTACAAATACAACAAATGACAAAAAAAAAATTGTATAGAGGCATATATACAATCAGAGCTCCATGTCTTTATATGACAACACATAATCCACGAATAACAAAAAATTTCTATACAGTGGCATATATACAATCAAGGAGATTTTTTGTACCTTAGTTCGATTTGAGCAAGCTTGGTATATAGATAGTATAACTTTGAATTTCCTATTGGTAGTACAAAGCATATAAATGAAGGAATGGACTCTGGAAAATAATGCTATTCTGAAGATATGTAATAGTGTGAGAAATAGTTTGTAGGATAGTAGTTCCTGATAGGGAGTATTTGAGTAGCACAGAATAGCTGAGGTAAGCAGTGAGGAGATGAGATGTGGCAAGTTAGGAGGAGAAAAGAAAAGATTTTATGTGATACAGGGACAGAGCCATGATTGCAAGAGGTGTGACTTTAGTGATGTCTTGAAAAGTGAGATGGATGGTGCAGAGGAGATACTTTGGGGGAGGTTATTCCATTCCCTAGCAATGATGTGGGAGAACAGACTTTTCCCTGCAGTGTTATTGGCTTTGGTTATGCAGAGTAGTGTTTTGTTGGATGAGCATAGAGGGCGATTTGCAGAATATTGGTTTAGAAGTTGGTTTAGGGCTGGAGTTTTTTGAGGGTTCCTTATTATGTTGAAGGTGAGGACTAACTGGTGATAGCTAATTAGCTGAGGGAGTTATAACCGCTGCAGTTGCTTCAGGGCAAGACAGTGATGACTTCTAAAAGTGGACTTGTTAGCGAATTTTGCAATTTTATTGTAACATGACTCTAGTTTGTTTAGGTCTGTTTCCTGATATGAATTAGGATTGGTGATGCATACATTAGGGTAGACAAGAGGTGGGTTTGGGCTAAGGAGATTCTAGCTTGGTCCGATAGGAACTGTTTGTGTTTGTATAGGGTTCCTAGTTTCTTATGTACCTTTGTGATGGTTTGTGAGATGTGGACATTAAAGTTTAGATTGTTATCTATTTTAACCCCGAGCAGCTTAGTGTGAGGGGAGAGGGAGATTGTGGTCCTATTTTTGGAGATGATAGTGAAGGTAGGAGGTGTGGTTTTGGACTTATTGAGGGTAAAAAGGAGTAATTTGGTCTTGTTGGGGTTTAGAATAAGTTGGATATCGGTAATCCATTGTTCCACGGAGCAGAAGGATTCTTGGGTAAGCTTTTGAAGAGTGGTTATGGATGGGGCTGAGCAGATTAGGGTGGAGTCATCTGCGTACTGTATAAGTGATGTATGCAGGGTGGAAGTATGTAGTTTGTTAGTGAAAATGGTGAATAGTAGAGACCCAGTATTGATCCTTGTGGGATGCCTATAGTAGTTGGTAATAAAGTGTACTTTGCCATTTAACTGATTGTTTTCTGTCAGAGAGATAGTTTTTAAACCATGAAGTAGTAGAGGGGGCGAAGGATAAGGTTGACAGAGTGTCTAATAGGGTTACCTATTAGAAACCCGAAAGAACTAAAACACGAATGTATGTATATCGACACATAAAGGTCGATGTACATGCACAGCGAAACACACAAACGGCAAAAATCAAAACGCGAATGTGTTTCCTAGTTAGCAGCGCGGTGGTGGGGATGTAGTGCGGTCTCAGAGTTGGTGTATTTAAGAAGGGGGTGTGGGGGTGCAGGGGGGGCTTGCCCCACTGCATAAGCATGTTAATGTATTTTTTTTTATTTTGTACTTACCTGTGTTGCGCGTTTTGCTGACAAAACACATTCGGCATTTTGATTTTCGCTGTTTACGTGTTTCGCTGTGTATGTACATCGACCTTTATGTGTCAATGTACATACATTCGCGGCTTAGATCTTTCGGGGTTTTAATATAGACCCGTCTAAGAGTAGGCAATGGGAGACCATATCAAACACTTTTGATAGATCTAAGAATATGGCTGAGACAAATTTGTTGTTGTTTCTTAGATGGTTAATCTGATTGGTAAAGGAGAGTAGAGCAGTGGTTGTGCTGTGGTTTGGGTGGAAACCATGCTGTGTGGGGGAGAGGAGTTTATGTGAGGGTAAGAAGTGCATTACCTGGGTGTGAATACATTTCTCCAGAAGCTTGGAAAGGGGGACAAAATAGCAAAGTGGACGGTAGTTTGATAGTTCATAGGAGCTTCCGCCTTTGTGAAGGGGAATTATATGTGACATTTTCCATAGATGGAGTACGTAGGTTTCTTGTATAGAGTGGTTTATAAGAATTGAGACAAGGTAGGCTAGTGATTCTGCAGCTAATTGTAGAAAAATTTGTGGGTAAACCATCTGCTGCGAGTGTGGTGAGTTTTAGTTTAGAGAGTAGCTTTTTAACTGAAGAGGTTGGTACAGGTGAGAGTGTGAAGTTGGGTATGTTAGTTTGTTCTACAGTTGGGGTGGTTTTAGTGTTATTGTTGGATAGTTTCATAAATAGTGCAAGGATAGATTCTGTGAAATGATGGTTGAATTTTGAAGCTATACTATCATTATCAGAATTGGTGTTGGGAGATGGGGTGGTGGTTTTGCCTGGTTTTAGAAGGGTATTGATGGCCTGCCAGAATTTTTGGAGGTTTCTAGAGTGCTTGTTTTGGATGTCTAAGAAGTAGTTCTTTTTATCTACTTTTGTTTGGGTTTTGGCATTATTTCGTAGTTCATGGTATTTCTGTCTGTCTTGGATAGTGTTATACTTTTTCCAGTTTTTCCAGGCATTGCCTCTGGCTTTTATTAAGGCTTTTGTTGTCCTATTTATCCATGGGGCATAGTTAACTTTAGTCCTGAGTTTCCTGATGGGAGCTAGTATATTTAGTACATTCATAAAAGTAGTATTAAAAAAATCAACTGCCTGGTCTAAAGGTAGAGTTTTAGTGGATTTCAGTCCTGTTGCTGGAGCATACTGTTAAGAGTTTGTGGATTGACTTTATGCTCATCCCTAGTCTCCTTGAATAGCATGGGTTTGGGTATTTTTGCCTGTTTACGAAGGAGGAATGTGGGGCAGTGGTCACTCAATGTATCAGGTAAGCAGCCCACATGATAATTTTCTGTGGGGATATTAACTAGTGTCCAATCTAGAATGGAGGTTCTACTGGATTTTTTGTCTACTTTGGTGGGTTCTTGGATTAGTTGTGAGAATCCAAATAAGTTAATATGGTTTGAAGGGTTGTTGGAGTTGCAGGCTAGCCAGTCTAAGTTTAGGTCGCCTAGCAGAATGGTTGATTGTGGCCCATTGTAGTATCTCTTCTATTATAGGTGAGTTATTTCCTGGAAGAATATAACTACAGAGGATGTTGATAGCAGGATGGTTTCTTGGGGTAGGTTGATTGTGGCCCATTGTAGTATCTCTTCTATTATAGGGGAGTTATTTCCTGGAAGAATATAACTACAGGGGATGTTCATAACAGAATGGTTTCTTGGGGTAGGTTGATTGTGGCCCATTGTAGTATCTCTTCTATTATAGGGGAGTTATTTCCTGGAAGAATATAACTACAGGGGATGTTCATAACAGAATGGTTTCTTGGGGTAGGTTGATTGTGGCCCATTGTAGTATCTCTTCTATTATAGGTGAGTTATTTCCTGGAGGAATATAACTACAGAGGATGTTGATATCAGGATGGTTTCTTGGGGTAGGCTGATTGTGGCCCATTGTAGTATCTCTTCTATTATAGGTGAGTTATTTCCTGGATGAATATAACTACAGAGGATGTTCATAGCAGGATGGTTTCTTGGGGTAGGTTGATTGTGGCCCATTGTAGTATCTCTTCTATTACAGGTGAGTTATTTCCTGGAGGAATATAACTACAGAGGATGTTGATAGCAGGATGGTTTCTTGGGGTAGGTTGATTGTGGCCCATTGTAGTATCTCTTCTATTACAGGTGAGTTATTTCCTGGAAGAATATAACTACAGAGGATGTTGATAGCAGGATGGTTTCTTGGGGTAGGTTGATTGTGGCCCATTGTAGTATCTCTTCTATTATAGGTGAGTTATTTCCTGGAGGAATATAACTACAGAGGATGTTGATAGCAGGATGGTTTCTTGGGGTAGGTTGATTGTGGCTCATTGTAATATCTCTTCTATTATAGGTGAGTTATTTCCTGGATGAATATAACTACAGAGGATGTTGATAGCAGGATGGTTTCTTGGGGTAGGTTGATTGTGGCCCATTGTAGTATCTCTTCTATTACAGGTGAGTTACTTCCTGGAGGAATATAACTACAGAGGATGTTGATAGCAGGATGGTTTCTTGGGGTAGGTTGATTGTGGCCCATTGTGATATCTCTTCTATTATAGGTGAGTTATTTCCTGGAGGAATATAACTACAGAGGATGTTGATAGCAGGATGGTTTCTTGGGGTAGGTTGATTGTGGCCCATTGTAGTATCCCTTCTATTACAGGTGAGTTACTTCCTGGAGGAATATAACTACAGAGGATGTTGATAGCAGGATGGTTTCTTGGGGTAGGTTGATTGTGGCCCATTGTAATATCTCTTCTATTATAGGTGAGTTACTTCCTGGAGGAATATAACTACAGAGGATGTTGATAGCAGGATGGTTTCTTGGGGTAGGTTGATTGTGGCTCATTGTAATATCTCTTCTATTATAGGTGAGTTATTTCCTGGAGGAATATAACTACAGAGGATGTTGATAGCAGGATGGTTTCTTGGGGTAGGTTGATTGTGGCCCATTGTAATATCTCTTCTATTATAGGTGAGTTATTTCCTGGAGGAATATAACTACAGGGGATGTTGATAGCAGGATGGTTTCTTGGGGTAGGTTGATTGTGGCCCTTTGTAATATCTCTTCTATTATAGGTGAGTTATTTCCTGGAGGTATATAACTACAGGGGATGCTGATTCTCTTCCTAATGTCTCTGCATTCTGAAATGTAGGAAGTGGGGTTTTTAGTGGTTGGAGGTTGAGTGTATTTTTAAATAAGATTGTAACTCCACCTCCCTTTTTGGTACCTGTATCTTGCCTTAGGATGTTATAGCCTGGGGGAAGAATTTCTTCATTTTGTGTAGCAGGTTTTAGCCAGGTCTTTGTAACGGTTAGTATGTCTGGGGAGAAGTGGGCTATGAATGCGTGAAAGTCATTTAGTTTGTTGGATATGCTACGTGTGTTTATATTGATAATAAGTAGGTCTGACTTGTGTTTCTGGGATAGGTTTGGATTGCTTGGACCTGGGTTGGGGTGTATGTCCCCTGAGATTAGTAGCCATTTTCTGAGGAATAGTGTGAGTTTTATGGCATAGGCTCTATCTATGTGTTTTTTGGGTACTGTTAGCCTTTTGTGAGGTAGTGTGGTTGCTATTTTGTGTATGTAGAATAATGAGTTGTTAAACAGTGTGGAGCATATTACTATATTTGTGTGAGGTTGTGTGTGTGTGTGGGGGGGGGTGCTATGTGGTAGGTAGTGTTTGTTGGTATGTTAGAGTGTATGGATGTGGTGTAAGCTACAGTGGTGAGAGTTAGTAGTAGTAGTCCTAGCATGCCTTGCATGGTGTTGGTGGGGTGTACAGAGGTTGTTGTGAAGTGGAGGGTGTGGTGTGAAGTGGGAGTGGATCTGATGACTGAGGGATGGTAATAGGCTGTTGTGGAGGGGGTGGGGATATATGGACTATAACTGTAGGAGATATATGCTAAAGAATGTGTAATAATAAGGATATAGGAATTATGATGATGAGCTCTACTGTGAATTCAAACTAGGATATACAATATGGTGAAGCAATTCAGAAATGTATACAAATTGCACAATCACTTGCAGCCGCCAGTGAGTTTGCACATGGAGTTTCTTAGTAAACAAGGAGAGAGCCATTTTTGTAATATTAGGTGCAGCAACAGCAGTCACAGATGAGTAGTACATGTCAGATGCTGCTCTTGCAGCCAGTGTCTCCAGTGGAGCATACTGTCACTTTCTACACTGCAGAAGAATCCAGCCACATCAAACAAATCATCATTTCTCTAGCAGGGATATAGTGGAATGCTATAGGGTGGACTGAGACACCATACAGCTGATATAAGTTATTTATGCAATACGAATCTAGTGGGTTCATGAAATACTGATCCCTGTGGACACTAAGGTTTGTATAGCTTTAGCTATTCTTACTATAGGGATGTTGAAGTAACCATCAGGGCACATGGTGGCTGTATTGTAAGCATCCTTCTCATAAATACTCCATCACTTCCTTGAAATGATGTTGCACCATGTGGAAAAGCATATGTAATTCTCAAAGACCACATAGGAGATAAACAACACACTGTGGACATTCTATGAAATAGCCCGCTTCTCTGAGATTCTAGGGGCCATTGGTTGCACCCACATTGCAATTAACACTCCACCTGGTCAACATGGGCATTGGACAATGGCAGATCAGCTGTAAAGGTTTCTAATCCATGAACTGCCAGTTGGTATGCAATGCTCAGAGTATCATATACAAAGTGTTTATGTACCATCAAGGCAGTTCCCATGATACCTATATGTGGCACATGCCCAACCTGGGTCTATGTCAGAAGCTCGAATTTTCAGAAACTCAAATTCATATTGTCAAGAGGATATGATCAAGTTTCCAAAAACTCGAACTTTGGAAAACAACAAAAACCTACATTTTTTTGCAGGGGGAAAGCCCCACCCCCTGAACTCTCCCCCCTGCATACTATATATACCAACTTCAAGATTGCACTATAGTGGGGAAAAGGATAAATTCCCCAATCCTCACTATACCGTGATCTCCATTCAAAAGCTTCAAGTTTTCGGAAGATCGACCATATGATCTTGACTATATCAATTTCAAGTTTCGGAAAACATGAGCTTCTGATAGGAACCCATCCAACCTACATCAGTGATTGATGTGAGTAACTTTCCACAGGTAAATGTTACTGATGATGCTAGATATGCCCTAAAGCCATGCCTCATGAGACCAATACATAACTTGCAGAGCATAGGTTTATAGGTTCATAGGTTGGTACTAGGCTATCGGCCCTAGGGCCTATGCAAGCCTATCCATAACAATTCCTTGGATGTTTCTTCTCACAATATTTACTTCTCTGGGCCCCTGTCTATGGTAGTATTACACTGCACTGTTACAGACCTGAAACATGATCAAGTATGTGTTTAGACTGATGAAGGCCCACTGCCTTTATCTAGATTCCTCTGGTCTGCAACATGATATTTGCTGCCTGTGCAATGCTGTATAACATAATAGTTTGGAGAGAGCTAATGCGGGGGATTGCTAACAGAGGCCCAAACAGACTTGAGTCCATGGCAGAGAAGGTGCTGTTGCAGGAACTGACTGCATGAGAAGACAATGATAAGCAGATATGGGTAAAATATGCTGAAGCACTGGCAAAGAAGTTGAATCTGATCTACAACTATGGGTGGTATTAGATGCAACAAAGATTAAAACTTAATACAATACTACATGCAGGCTATGCCCTACAGTGCATTGGCTGGATATTCTGTGATCAGTTTTCATCTACCCATAAAACTCACTGCAAGGGCAGGACACAGTAGTCATCATATGCATTGATGGTGGGGAACACACTGACAAGAATCTGCAACAGACAAAGTGTTGAGGGGAGATTTTTCTAAGGATGTGGAAGGGAATGTGTGAGTTGGCCTTGGCATTAGGGGAGCTGTGTATAATGTGTAAGGAGGGGATTAGAGCAATGCTGACAGTGGCACTGTGATCTCATACTGTGCTGCCACACCATCAGTGTCTTATACAGCACCCAACATCAGGTATTCCCTTCCATGGTAAGTGGTGCATAATCATGGCACCTGTGAAAAGAGACAGGTAAACACCTATATGTGACATAACTAACATGTGACAATCACACCATCCTGTGATGCACCAAAGTTATTGATTATTGCTATGACAAAGAATGCATCCATATGTATCTTGCACAGTATGTCATCATGTCTGCATCCCAGATGTGTCAGAAGAGGACAGAATGTGGAGTTGAGCATCCTTTTGCTTATAGCACAGAAGTGTCCTTAAATTGGTTACTGAAGCAAGGTAATCCCACCAGAGACTTGGTATGTGGGATTAAGTTAGTTCTTTTTCCTTCACTAACTAGCATGGTCTGCAGTCTTGCTAGAAACAGGAGGGAGCTGCTCATTGGTTAAAATGTAAGAAAAACAGCAGGGCCCAATGAAAGGAAACCTAGCCAATCAATGCAGGACAGACATGAAATATATCTTCCTTGAAACTGTCATCCGGATCAAAGCACCTTGCCCCTTTTCTCACAATGTACAATTGCTTCAGGTGAGTCCTAAGCAGGTAACTCACCCCAAAAAATCCAGCAACAATAAAAGACCACTCCTCAACGGTGAAGGGCCATTGAAGTGCAATTCTGTTTTCACTCTCCTCTTCCCTGTCTTTCCACTAGGTAGCATGGTCTACAGTGCAACCAGTGAGCTATGCAACAGTTAAAACTTAAAAAAAAGATGAAATGGGGCCAGGTAATAAAAACAGGGAATCTGCGGTATACAGTCCTGTTGAAATTTGCTTCTAGACTGAAGCATCTTGCTCCTGCCTTTCACATGGTGCAAGAAAACATTATGTCCAGACAAATTCTAAGCAGGTGACACAACACAGGAATCCATCAGCATTAAAAGTTCAGTTCCTCATGGCGTAGGGCTTTGTAGATGCATCCCTTTCTTTACTCACCTCTTCTTTCTCCTTACATTAATTAGTCACTCGCAGTATTATTTAAATCTATTTTTGTGGCAAGATAGTTTGTTGTTCTTCAATATGATTAAATGTGTCAAATGCCTTCCTTACATCAACTCCAGCTAACTGAAGGATAGTCGCTATTTGGACTTCATTGCTCTTTCTCAGCACAAAAAACTTTATAGCCATTGTTTCAAGGTTTCTATCAAATTTCCATGAAAAATAGATCAAAATGATGGATTAAGTTGTAAAATGGTTAATATAATGACGAAAAAAAATCTGTTTTCAAAGTATAATGCTTTGAACTTACTTTAGTGCTTTATTTGATTATCATTTAATTTTTTCCTAGTTTTGCTTATTTTTGGTGTACATTTATTGAAAATTGTAAATAATTGTCTTTATTTCAGCTTTCAAAATTTGCCTTGTAGTTTAATGGTAATGTATTGCTTGAAATTTCTTTATTTTGTTTCTTTATGTTATTTTTTCAGTTATGAATGCAGGAAGTGCGGTGGTTACAGGCATATCACCTTTCCTTTTTCAAACACTGTAAGCTAAGTAGATGCATGCTCTGATTTTCCCTCTCTCTCTGTTCTGCACACTTACTAGGACTGCAAATATCCTGGATCTGGTATTCACAATATGAGGGAACATTGTACACCCCCCCCCCCCATGTAATGTCCTCACTGGTCAGATCAGACTACTAAGAGGTAACCCTCAAAATAAATATAAAGTGTGAACTCCCAACAAACCCCAGAACCTTTAAGAACTTTTGCAAAGCTAAGTACTTCCTATTAAGTGAAACGGAGCTAAATTCCAAGCCCCTGCAAATTCAAAGAATGCAGGGGCCTACATGGAAGTATTTACGGAAACCCTGTGCAAGCATGTAAATAACTGCATAGAAACATCAGTTCCAAACCGAAATAAACTTAGGGCAAACTCAAAAACAAGTCCCCTTGGTGGACTCCCAGTATATATAGGCTGAACTACAAAAGAAAGAAAATCCTATCCAAAAATAGGAAGAGTTATGCCCAAAAGACAAAAAACTCCCTAATCAAGTCCACCAAAGCCACCTTCAAAGTAAAAATAGCCTTCCAGGTTAAGGATAACTATAAGACACTTTTCAGTTTTGTACGCAACCTGAAAGGGACTACACAGCACTGTGCTGAACTAATAGTAAGTGAAACTTCCAATGCTGAACTGAGAGATATAACACATTTGCTGGCCAGTAAATTTGGCTCCAATTTCACCCCCTTGTCACCCCCAGTTTCTCCCCCGGAAATATCCTCTACCATTTCTCCCCCAATTATCACCAAAGAAGGAGTCCTCACAGCACTTTCCAGAGCTAAAAATACTGCATCAGTGGGTCCTGATAATATCCCAGGATGCTTCCTAAATAGCTTGAAACATGACCTGTTAGGCCTACTAGAATCTCTGTTCAACTACAGCCTCCAGACAGGCTTCATCTCTAGGGAATGGAGGACTGCAGCTGTCATCCCTCTACCTAAAGGTGGACCATCAACAGGTACAGGGAACTACAGACCCATAAGTTTAACTAGTCTTACATGCAAGGCCTTGTAAAGAATTATTGTGGATGTGATAAACAAAGACATTGGACATCTTCAGACACTGGACCCATCCCACTTTGGTTTTGTCAAGTGCAGGCCATGCCTACTAAACTTGATAGACATTTTTGAGAAGGTCACTAGAGCCATGGATGAGGGCAAAACAGTACATACTGCCTACCTTTATCTGGCAAAGGCATTTGACAAAATGGGTCTATATTAGAATCACAAATGTTCACAATGTCGAGTCTGAGACATTGTCGACACGTAAACAGCGAAACTGCAGAACATCGAAGAGGTAAACAGAAATCTCCGTAAAGGCTTGCCCCCCTGCTTAAAGCAAGTAGGTCTATTTTTTTAACTTTTTGTGATGTTTTTATTAGATGTTCGATGTTACTGGACTTCAACGATATGGTGTCGATCATATCGTATTCGAAGTTCAGTAACTTTGAGCATCTAATATAAAACCGACAAAATACCACACTCTGGTATTGTAGCCAAACTCACAAATTTAGGCAAAAATGCCTAAGTCATTTTATGGATAGTCAAATGGCTCACAGATAGGACACATGAAGCTAGGGTAGGGGAAATCACCTTCACCAAGAGGCCTGTTACTAGTGGTGTCCCACAGGGCTCAGTACTGGGACCTCTCCTATTTGAAATATACTTCTCTGATGCCAAGGCAAATACAGAGGGCCTTTGGCTGACCAGATGTGCTAATGACTGCAAGCTGGCGCAATCATTGAATCTCCCAGGGGTGTAGATATCCTCCAGGAAGGTTTAACACAGATAAATAACTGGTGGCAGAACCATGGCCTAAAACTCAATGCAAATAAAAAAATAAATAAAATGATAATTATACCCTTTAGAAAGACAACTACCCCTGAAAATTACAGCATTGATGACACTCCCATAAGAAGAGATCCAGTGGTAAGGGACTTGGGAACTCAGGTTGGCAGTAACCGGAACTTTGATCACTATGTGTCCATGGCAGTGGGATAATGTTTCTATGTGGTGCAACTTATAAGTAAGAGTATAGCATCCAGATCTAAGTAGATCAGTCCCCCCTATACTTGGCCCTCATTAGACCAATAATCAAGTAAAATACACCCTTCAGCATGTACCTGACCAGGCATTTGCAACAACTGGAGTAGTCACAACGGTTCCTCACTAAAAGAATAAAGGATGTAAATAATATGTCCTATTTGGACCACCTCAAAGCCCTGTCCCTGTATTCAGTATCCTACAGACTACTGAGGGATGATCTGTGCCTAACGTACAAGGTGTCCTCTGATCTAGCCCTGATGGGTCTGCTATGCATTCACAAAACAAACAGCACTAGAAATATCCGATCTAAGGACCTAAACCTCGTCTGTGACATAAAACATGTTGGAGGGATAGGTATGTGTCAAAGAGATTACCCTTTCTCTGGAACAGTCTCCCCATTCATGTGAAACATAGCTCTTCCGTAAGTCTATTCAAATGAAGTTTGGACCAATGGATGGAAAATCACAAATTCACTCCTGCTTTGCCACCTGTAGCCCTTATGGACAGTGGCAGTTTGTAGATGCCCCAAGTCATGGGCATATACCAAAGCCATTCTAGCATGTGGCCATTGATAATTGGGAAAACTGGGGCATGAATGGCTAGGCAGAAAAAGAATCTAGCGCCATTAGCATAGTAACCTCCTGTGATCTTATGATCCTATGATCCTTCTGCAGACAATACATATAATTTGACTATTTTCTGTCTTAACCACCAATACAGGTAGTACAATAAAGACACACAGCTGATCCATATAGATGCATTCAAAAAGTTTGCTGACAAGGTAGAGAACTGTCTGACAATGGAACAGCATGTAACACAGTAAGTACGCTAGCATTATGGGTGCTTTGGTATTTAAAGAGACATTAACAACATACATATATTATAGTTCCTATGGACCCTGCCAAGAGTCATTCCAAATGTAATGATTCTTTTTTATCTTTCCATAAGCTGGGAAACTCAGCATTGTACATTCACTGTTACACCTAAAACACAGTTCTTTTTGGGGAAATAACTTTTCTCCACCCTCACACCCCCATTACTTATATACACTAACTCCAAGGTTGCCATACCTTGTGGAAGATGAAATACTCTGAAATACAACATTTTTCAGAGTTAAAACATATTTCCATGAAATTGCACTTAAATTCTTGCTGTTTTGAGAATTGCATTTACAGTCCTCAAGCATACAGTGGTATCTATCCACTGTTTTAAACCAGGTCATTGACAATGCAGCCATGGCTCAGTTTTTGTGTAACACCGAGCCATACCCAAGAGCAAAACATAGAAGGAACACATTTCTTTCTTAGGGTGAGAGACTGTTACCACTGTAAAGAACCAATGAAGACAGTAGTTTCTGCATATTTCAATGATTTTATATGGGAGTGAGAAAGAATTATGTTCAGGAGAGGTGTAGCAACAGACAAAATGTGTTCCCTGAATGAGTGATAAAGTGAAAGAGAACTGATGCATTCAAAATATAGGGATGGTATGAAAATAAACATGGATGAGAAACCAGTGAAGATAGCAGTTTCTGCTCATGTCAGTGATTTGAATGTTTTTTCTTTCTTTTGTTATTACGTCTTTTTTCATATTTATACATGTTATTTGTATTGTAGCAATATTTATGCTTGTTTCAAATATAGTACATCACATAAATGGGTCCTGTATTCTTTTTGTGGATATTAATGTATTTTCTTAATGCTGCTTAGGAAACTCTAAGCAGAGATACTAACAAAGCAAATTAAAATAACATCTATGAGGTCTACATCTGAATTTTATAAATGACTTATGTCATTCATAGATGAGTGTCGCATACCTGTGCATTGCTAATATTTGTAGAGATCTCTATGCAAGATAGCTCCCAGGTAAGCTGGCATATATGGGCATTGTTTTAGAATAGACCACACCCTCCCTGCACAAGATACTTGGTGCTGTGATATGTCCTTTTTTATTTATTTTGGCCACCTCTATGATTATATTCTGGTTATGATTATATTCTTGGAACTGCTATGTTATACAGTTTAATTTTCTATGAGCATCATATTTGTCCAGTTACATTAAACACATTTTGGCACTGCTGAATGTAAGTGGGCCACAGCCAGCTTATCACCCTGACAGCCTTGAAAGCTCTGCACTTCTAAGTCACCTAACTGGGCCTCTATCAGCCTTATCTTTTGGTAGCATTCATGCAGTGCTAACATTCCTTCATCCTGAGAACGACATGTGTTGTTTTGTCCTTGCTCCTTCCCAAAGTGGGTATCACAAGGTCATGTGCTCAAGTGGCGAGTCAACCATGTCCTCAATCTGTCAGGTTGCTACATGTCAATATGCTCTTATCTTAGAGGTCAAAGAAGGCATCACTTTTTGTTTCTAATTAAAATCAGTAATTTTCTGCTATATTTCCTTACCTAATTTTATAGTGCCTAATATCAGAATACCATTTCATTAGACATGGTTAAATAATCTGGCTCCTTTCCAAGTACTTTTTTTATACCTATAATTGGTGTATTATGGTTATATGTCAGGGATTCTAATGTCAGACAGTAATAGTCATTTTTATAACCTCAATTAAAAAGCTTCTGCAATCTTTACAAGTATAAAGAGCAGTGTAACTGAATGAAAACAGGTTAAAAAAGTTCTACAGTCAGTTAGTTATAAGCCACTTGGAATACCAAGCCACAAAGGTCCTGAAGAATGTACTGCCACACATATAAAGTACTGCCACAACCCCCTCCCCCCAAGCACACATACACTTACCCAGGTTCTCATCATGTGTCTGAATTGTTTATTTTGTGTATGCTCAAACATGGTTGTCCAGTGACTTATTTGCTCATCCCTGTCAGCTGACTACTTGGTGCAGTGATCAATGCCAGATCCAGAGCAGACATGGATGGGAGAGCTACTTGTGGCTGAACATGATATACCCTGCTGATTACTTAGTTCTACACAGTCTATGTTAAAAAAACATCACCCCTCTTTTACTCTTGATATTGAGAAATGCAAAAGCATGAAGATGAGCATTGATTCACAAAAAACAGCAAAGTTATTACATAAGCTCATTTATGAGCAAAACCCACTGTGAAAAACTAATGACTTATTTTTGCATAGCAAGACAGGGAGTAAAGTAAAAAGGAAATGTGAACAGCAGGAGGAAGAGGTGCCACATTAAGGCATGATTCTCAGTTCTGCATATCTTTATCTCTCATGTTCTATTGGGCTCATAAATGTGAGAATGCTGAACCCTGAATTATTACCTGAATTAAGCTATGAATAAAAATGTGTTCAGATGCTGGAAAGAATTAAAAACTTTTATTTGTAGTACAGCAAGACAAGGGATGAAAAGAAAGAGAAGTGTGGAATGCAGGGGGCAGGACTCCCAGACAGACACAATACAAGTCAGTATTTTTGCACACATCCAGCCTCTGTGGACCCAAAATCACTTAGTGAGCTACAAACCCAAAGCTGCTACACCCATAGTCATCGGTCGTGACTCATGAGCTGTGGAGACAGAGTCATAGCTTGTAAGTTATGGACCCAAAGTCACTTATTGAATTATGGATACAAGTTGTTGGTTGTAAGCTTGTGGACACAAAGTCATAGCACACCAAAGTCATAGCTTGTAAGATGCGGACACAGAGTCATTTCACAGAAAAGTCATTGTTTCCAAGTTGTGCACTCAAAGGAATTGCATACATTTGTGAGCTGTGGTCCCAGTTATTATGGTCAAATTTCTAAATTAGTCATGGCCCATGTCCTCATCTAGTCAACATCTAAATTCAAAATATTAGGCAATTCAAGTCTCCTTGGACATCTCCTGCCAAACTTATATGCATTATTTTTAGCTGCCTGAATGTTATTTCTCTGTGCATGCATAAATGCCAAAACAGTTAGCCTATTTTCAGTCATAGCTAAATATGTATCAAGTGTCTGTTTGTTCACATTCACACCTTGTGATGGGGAATGCACTGCAGATCTTCAGCAATGGGTTTATGTTTGGAAAGAGACCTGGGTTACAACATTTTATGGACTCAGTATTGCCATATGGAAGCATCACAGTACCCCCACGTAATGTGCCAAGTATTCGGTTCCACTTGCAGAACATCAGGCTGAGAAGCTCAGATCTCATAATCTCATACTAAAATTATCCTGTTCCTGATCATTATTTTTGAAAGGAGCTGTAGGGTTAATGTAGCCCTCTGGAACAGCTGGGAAACCTTGTCAATTTCTGAAATTAGATGGTCCTTACAAGGAATGGTCATACATTTGGTAGTTCACTTCAGTGCTCTCTGCCATTACATTAGCTTGGTGCATTTGACTTATTTTTATTCTGTGTTTGCTCAGTAGGACACTGACTGTAATGCAAGTATTGTGGTTTCCTTGTACCACATGGAGTGATGTTCTTTAATATTGTCTTGCGCATCTTTCAGGGCAGCTCGTGAAAGGCTGACATAATTCAGGGCATTTATCAAGTCCATTGCTCATCCTTACAGTGAAGTAGCACTCAAGGTACACGAATAGAAGAAAGTTTGCTGTGATAACAAGACACTCCAAAAATACAAAACGTGCAGTATTTTTTGCAATGCCATTTGATTGTGCAATGTCTTCACATTGAATAGACTGTTGAGCAACTTGTTCTAATGCAGAGACAATGGTTTGGCGCTAGAAAATACAGTTCAAATGTAGCCGGTCATGCAGTCCATCTGATGTGGCAAAAAGTCTGCAGTTTAATTTTGCTGACATCATTCTCTTCTTGTAGAATAGCATCTGTCTTTGGAGAGTATTCAAAGAATTGCAGTCTCAGCTGCTGTTCCCATCATGAAGAAAATCAGCTAATTCTCATTGGCTGCTACTATGTATCTGTTCAACTGATGGGATCCACACCAAAACCACAAGGCCTTTGGATGTAGTGCTATAGTCCTTGGTTCTGTACCTTTGCATATCTCACTCATATTGTCAGCCCCAGCAGAACACAAGGCTCACACCTTCTATGGAGCCAGAGTCAGTCTTTCAAGCTGAAGCAATCTCTTTCTGCAAATTCCCTCATCTGAAGTTCTGCTGCTGCTAACAATGCATGTTACAAAATCTTTTTGTGTGATTAAATGTTCATCCACGTAATGCACAGCAAACACCAGCAGCTCCTTATTGCTTATATCAAGGACTTCATCCATCGTTACATGGTACCATCCAGCAGCCTTCTTGATTTCTGCATTTGTGTCCTTTTAAATTATTTCCTGAGTCTGCAAGTGGTCATTCTTTGATCAGTGCTCTACCCTGATTAATAAAATGTAAATAAATAAATTTTTGTCTAGTGACAGATGTTGTTTCATTATGTGTGGCCTTAGATCTTAGATCAGTAAAAAGTATTCTTGTTCAGAGTCAAAGTGCTGCTTCAAGCAGGATTGCCACCTTTCACTGTGGCAAAAAACGACCAAAGCCACACCGCTTGCAACACCCCAACCCCACCTCCATCCACCCCGCCCAATCTCCTCCCATTTTGTGATGTAAATAGGCACTTCAGGTGGGGCTCATTGTCGTATTTTTCCTGTCTTGGAAGTAACTGCACAGTATTCAATTTTTTTTTTTTTTTGTAAAAACAGAAAGACACAAAGGTGGATTTTTAAAAAAAAACTGGCATTCTGCTTGTGTTGCTAAACAGAATACAGAAGACTGCATGGTGTTTTCCAGACTACTTGACAATCACTCTGATTTCTGGATAGTCTAGAACAAAATGGATAATTGGCAACTCTAGCTTCAGGAAACTACCACCACTGTCAATGGTTTACCATTTAAGTATCAGTCATTGTCACAGTGTCATCAAAGGTTTTGAGCTCCACATAAAATTATCTTATTGTTTGCACTTGGTCTTCTTCCTCATTTTTTACAATGCTTTATTATACCTAACCATGGCACTATCACCTCCATGCACTATAATTCTATTAAAATTATCTGCTCTGAAAGCATAGACATTATGGGGTTTGTAGTCTGCCCCTTCATCTTTCGGAGCAGTACTATGCACCTTATTAAAAAAGTGGGCATCACAAGTAAGCATTATCTTTCTTCATTTCCTGCATCCAGTTGTTGCAAACTCACCTCTTTTCCATTTCTTAGTGGAGTTGTCATACAGCACACGGGGCAAGCAAAATAAAGCTTCAAGTGACACACAATATACAACTCTAGGATAAGTAAGAACAACTGGAAAACGACCACCACGAATCAGGAATCAACCAGAAAGGAACTTTATTTGAAATAACATAAGCGCTTTTGCGTATCACATACGCTTCTTCAGATTTAACAAATTACAGGTTCAAAACCCTTCTTTATATAGCATTTCATTAAAACTGATTGAATACATAATTGAATAATTAATCAATTAAAATCTGTCTAAAAACAAAGCGAGAGTCACCAGTCGCTCAGTAATTCAGCCTTTCCTTTTAAGCATTCATTATATACTGTATACATCTATATAAGCATTATATTACAGCATTTAATCTGTGATGTACAGAATGCATTTCATAAAAATCATTAGTATGTAAAATAATAATAATAATAGCATGTTAAAATGTAAAATAACTAAGCTAAATATTTGCAAAATCCCAAAAATGCTAGAATTACTATAATAATTCACATATAAAAATATGTAAATCTTGCAAAAGACAACAAAATAACAAAATTCAACAGAATTCTTGTGGTCTTTATCTAGATGTACATCATCAGGAACAAGAAACTAAGATTTTTGAAATTTATAACATAGCTAACAATTTTTTCTCCTTTATAATACTAAAACATGCTGCTTTAACAATCTAGAGACAAGGATATAATGTAGAGATAAAATATAAAATATGTATGTAATATATTGGTCAAAATACACCTATTGGAAAATAGATATTAATAATATATAACTACAGTCTCTAACCTCCTTATCTTGCATCAAGGATGGGTTTAATATTGATTGCTTGGTTAAGGCCAGGTTCTATATGGGCCTTTAACCTAAAAATCCATGAAAGTTCAGTGGTTTCTAGAAAGTTCTTGTTATCCCCTCTCTTATTCTGTTTAACAAGTTGTAGTACCCTGAACCTAAACAGATGATCAGAAAATTCTGTTATATGTTTGGATAATGCATTTTTCTGGTTACACTTCCTTATATCATATATATGACCATAAATTCTTTCTTTTAGTTTCCTAGATGTTAACCCGACATAAAAAGCTGTACATAACGTACAGGTAGCCAAATATATCACGTTCGTGCTGTCACAGTTGGCATAAAACCTTGGTTCAAAGCTATAATTCATGTTGGGATGAATATAAGTCTGAGTGTTAGTTATAAATCTACACATCTTGCATCTGTTACAAGTATAAGTACCTAATTTATTTTTAATCACTTCATGTGAATTAAAATGATGGTCTTTGCAAAGAATCCTGTTCAAGTTTTTGCTGTTCTTGTAACTGAAGCTAGGTGTGGATCCGACTATTTTGCATATTTTAGAATCAATTGTTAAAACATGCCAATTTTTCTTAATTACATTTACTATCATGTTGTTATCGTTAGTATATCTAGAGATAAAAGTCACTCTAGAGTCAAAACCCATTTTGTTAGACTTGTCATAACTAACATTATATGTTCTAAAACGACATTTCTCCTTCTTGAGCAACCAATTTCTATTTTGCTCCAGCATGTTACTGTTATAGCCCCTATCCAAGAATAGCTTATACATTCTGTCTAACTCGATCTGCATATCTGATGTATCCTCACATAATCTCATCACCCTGGTAAATTGTCCTTTAACTATGTTCGAGAAAACAAACCTCGGATGCATGCTAGTATGGTGTAGAATCACATTCTTCCAGCAAGCCTTCCTATATAATGAAGTGGAGATTTTACCCCCTTCCTTCTTGGTTATGGTAACATCTAAGAAGTCTATTTTGTTATGTGAGTATTCTAAAGTGAATCTTAGGAACTCAGTTGTAGTTTCCATTTCATTAATAAATACTCTTAGTTCATCTATTGTACCTCTCCAAAAAAGAAGTATGTCATCTACAAATCTTTTGTAGAGCATGACTTGTGAAAAAGATTTACTACTAAACAAATATTCATTCTCCCAATAATAAACAACCATATTAGCATATGAGTTAGCACAAGGGGTGCCCATAGCAAGCCCCATTTTTGTGCATATAACTCACCTCTGTACATAAATATGTTATTATAAAGTATAATATCTAATAACATAGTAATAAGTATAAGTTTGTCTTTATTAACATCTTGATGTAATTTCAAGACTTCTCTTATTGCTTCTATCCCAAAATCATTCGGGATGGACGTAAATAAGTTTTTAACATCAAGGGTAACTAGCAAATAATTTGAGTCAGATACTTCATCATTAAATTCAGCTAACTATTCAAGTAACTGTAAACTATCTCTCAAGATGCTAGGGATTTTTCTTACTAGAGGCCCCAGTAAGCTATCTATATAGCTTGAAATTTTTTCCGTTACCCATCCATTACCTACTACAATAGGCCTCATGGGTAAAGGCAAAACATTTTTATGTACTTTGGGTAGGCCCTTAATATAAGGGACCTTAGGATGCTGTATCAAAAAATAATTATATAAGTTTTTAGATATCTGTCCACACATTAACAGGTCATAAATGTCATCATGAACCCTTTGTATTACTTTCAAAAGATATTTACGATCAATATTTAGATATGTATCCACTTCATTTAAGATTTCCAGCATGGTCTTATCATAGTCTTCAAAATTCATTAATACCACACCTCCCCCCTTGTCTGCTGATTTTATCATTATTTTATTATTATTACTTAAATCATATAATGACTGTTGTTGCTCCCTGGTTAAGTTATAATATGTGCATTTATGTTGTAATTTCGCATATTCAGCATAGAAATCATTTTCACATAGTTTAATAAAACTGTCCACATTGTTCGGTAAAAGAGGAATAAATGAGCTTTTATTCCTAGGTTGTAGAGTAGTTCGTATACTTTTCTGATTAGAAGCAAACATTAACTTGAGTGCTATAGCTCGCCCAAACAGTCTCAAGTCCACTAGTAACACACTTAAATTGCTAGATTGTGAGGGGATAAAAGATAACCCCTTGTTTAATAAAGAACTGTCCGAAGGACTAAGTTTATGGTCAGAGTAATTAAATATTAGTTCATTAAGTTCTTGGTTTTGTTTTTCATAACTTGGTAATCGCCCGAGAACTTCCGTTTCACTCGACCACGGCTCCTGGATCTTGTTCTTGGATCTTCCCTTGATTTTACTGGAAGCGGAAAAAAGTGTTCTAAATTTTTATTCCAAACCTCCGGTTTGGCTCCCAACACAATATCTCTATTATCCACTTCCAATGCCTGCTGATTAGGCGGCGGTGTTGCCATTGTAGGTGAAGAATTCAAGTTCGTTACTTGCTGGTTAGAAGTGGTGGGTGTGTCTGATGCATTAAGAAAGTTTCCTGCAGTACTGTGAACAAAATTTAAAGAAATATCACCAGGAAAAGCAGTTGATTATTAACATCTCCATTGACCATTCGATGCTCATTGTTTTCATTGTAAAAAGGAGCAGTAGTATGTTCATGATTACGTGCTCCTCTGGACCAAACAAACACCTGTCCTGCAGTGAAATCTCTATAGTCTCTTTGTAATTTACGATATTTAATTTGCTGTAACTTGTCTCTGTATGAAATAATTTGCATGTAAATATTGTCTAGTCTTTTTTCAAATATATTCCCCTTGAAGCGGGTTCATAGATCTTTATTCAAAGCCTCTACTTTACGTTGTAATTCCGCTTCAATTGGGGAAAAATAATCAATTAATAGTCTCATATAGTTATAGCTCAGCTCTAAATTAAGTTTCTGCCATTTTTTCAATAGTTCCGGATGACTATCCCCGTAAGTGGGCATACATAGTACACGCATACCTCTCGATACTATGTGGAAATGAAGACTAGCTTCCATGTGTTTTCTTTGCCAAATTAGCCTCTGCAATTTATACAATTCATTCTCCATTTCTCTACTCAATTGATTAAATTCTTTCATATTTTCAACAGTACCTGTGTCATTTAGAACATCCAGAGGATGCAGTTCTAAATTGAGTAGTGGATTAACTTGTGAGTTCAAAATGTTAGTCCATTTATGGTTTAACTGAGCATTTTCAGGATTATAGTCCAACACTATAGCCAATGAATCCATCGTGTGACCAGACACTAGGATAAGTGATAATCCATGATGGCAAGAAGTAATGTTTCTGTTTACCAAGCATGGCTGCTGTCAACTCCTCATAATTATTGGCTGAGTAGTCAGACAGCAGTAACAAACATTTTTATCTGCACCTTGTTGTATAAATAGTTCAGCGTCATATTCACAAATCCTAGATGCAGTTGTAGATGGAAGAACACTGTTTGTTGGCTTTTCACAATGCGATCTTCCTGCAGCATCACAATCGCTGCATAGCGGTGGCTATAGAAAACTGTTGTTGCTCCTCTTCTTGAATTCCTTCTGGAAAAGTTCTGGCAGAATGCAGAATACCTGTACCCCTTTATATGTTTTTTTTTTTTTTGCTTATCATTGGTTGTATCCCAGAGATGTACATAAAAGTCTACATAAATTTTCAAAGCCTCTATGTTGATTGGACAGAGTAATCTTGGTGCTTGCGACCTTTGATAAATTCTTTGTTGTAATGAGATGCACTAAGTGGGTCTCATCAGTAGTTATTAATGCATTTCAGTAATACCTACATTGTCAAATCAAAGAAATAGACAGAAAGGCAGTTTGTTATCATGATCCCCTTCAATAAAATCCTTCTTCCTTCCTCAACCCCCACTGTGTCCAGCCTGGGACGTGTAGCGCATTTTCTAATTCAAAAGTGCTTACCACATGGTCATACTTTTACTAAATTATTTTCTAATTTACATAACAAATCTAAATATGAAGAAGTTGGACTAAATCTACGAAGTGCAAAATTAAGACCCAGCTGTGATAACCTTTGTCCCCTAAATAAACATATAATTTAGTTACAGGCTGGGTTACTAATCCTGACACAGAAAAACAAAACATGGACAACCAAGTATACAGTCTATAATTAATATATCACCATCCTCTAAATTGTTACAGTAAGACTCTTCACAGCATCATCTTATTCAGATCTGCAATATTCAGTAACAACCACTGAACTGCTGAGTCACCTACCTTATTAGTGACATGCCACTTAGTATAGCTCTGCTACAGACGGTTTGCTCCCTTTGAAAAGAAGCCAAGATGCATGCATTTGGAGTGAGCTTATAAAAGAGACAAGGAAATGGTAGGATGATCTAATTCTTGAGGGTGCAAGAGAAGTGAGCGCAGAAATGAAGGGGGTATATTCAGTTTATGCAATGCACATGAGAATTTTACATAAACGGTATAAACCTTGGAACATTTCAAGGAGAGCACACTGAAAGAAGGCACGTGGAGATGTGAAGAACGTGGGCCTTGTAGTATATAATATTAGTGATGAAACTGTGTCTTGTTTACCAGCTGACAGATGTTTTGTTAGGTGAAATCTGAGTTCATAGAGTTTTGTTTAGGAGGTAAATGTAGAGTCAGGAGGTTAAAATGTAGAGTTATTCTGATGTTTCTGATTAGATTGGTAAAATGTGAAGTAGTGACACTAGAAGCATCTACGTATTGGGCAAAGTGGGAATAAAGACAGAAGGAATATGAAGTACATAATTAATGTGATGAATGACATAAAAGGTAGGTGTCTGGTCAAATGATTAGTAGCAAGACTTGTGAGGGAGGTAATTTTTATGTTTTGGGGATGATTATATGGTTTAAATACATATGATAGGGAGCAAGGCTACTTTTTTGTACAAGGCTTTTAAATATATATATATATATATATATATATATATATATATATATATATATATATTTTTTTTTACTTTTTAACAAAACTAATTCAGTAGAAGTTCATATTACATTGCACTAACTTGCTCATAGTGTCTGTCATTATGTTCAACAGCTGGGAAATTTTTGAAACACACATTCATTGCCACCAGCACCATACCCCTGGGAATTAAACTGTATCCTCCTTAAGCGGTCTAAGCAGAGAGCGAGAGAGAGAGAGAGAGAGTGAGAGTTAGATGTTCACCAAACATGTCTGCTGTTACTATGCACCATGAATAAAGTGCTGTTACTGTGCACCATGAATAATAGTACTGTTACTGTGCACAATGAATAATAATGCTGTTACTGTGCACCATGAATAATAGTGCTGTTACTGTACACCATGAATAATAATGCTGTTACTGTGCACCAAGATTAATAGTGCTGTTACTGTGCTCCATGAATAATAATGCTGTTACTGTGCACCAAGATTAATAGTGCTGTTACTGTGCTCCATGAATAATAGTGCTGTTACTGTGCACCATGAATAATAGTGCTGTTACTGTGCACCATGAATAATAGTACTGTTACTGTGCACAATGAATAATAATGCTGTTACTGTGCACCATGAATAATAGTGCTGTTACTGTGCACCATGAATAATAATGCTGTTACTGTGCACCAAGATTAATAGTGCTGTTACTCTGCACCATGAATAATAGTGCCACTGTTAATTTTCATAACAGAAAATCAAGGATAGTTCTATGCCATATGTAGGGGAAGGAGTTTTATGAAGAGATAAAAGTGGTAGCATTGTGACACAGGGCACAGCTAATGAGCATCATGGATAATGACATTATATTTTTTGTTTATCCCAAGACACCACAACCTCATTTCTAGGGGGACCTTTTCTAGTCATAGAAGTGTTTACCTGTTAGCTGCATGCAATACTTAAGTTGCACTACACATATATCTCTATGTACTGTCTTATTTCTAACTGTCTTGTTGTTACTGTTTTTGTTACTTTTACTTATCTGTTCTTGTGTCATGACTCAAGAGGGTCAGCAGACCAGCTCATCCACCCAGTTATCGAAAGAAAGAATGAATGAATGACTGAGTAAATAAATCACTGAGGAATACAGTCAGTCAATAACTTCTTGTTTTGAAAATGCATGTTGATGCAACATCTGTTGTCCTATTAACTTTTTAAGTGAATTAGAATAATATTTAAAAGATATCCCTGATTGTCCGCCTTTGTGCCCTATTATATTTTTTGTTCAGAATTCTTGAGTGAAGAAGCTGATCAGTATGGTAATAAGATGTATGTCTGAGGTGTGTTATAATGTGAGTGCTTGACTTGGAAAAGGGTTGAGCTGTGTACTCTAATCTGTACTATGGTCACCTGCAACATGTACCTACATACAATCAATAAGTAATATATGTAGCTGTTTACCTTGTCTATAGCAGTGAAGTGGTAGCCAACTTCCAGGACTGCCTGTTCCAACAGTATCCTTTGTACTAAACAGATGTTTAGTATACATATACTGTATAGACAACTGTAGTGGGCCTGTCCATGTATAAACCTAACAGCACAGCTCATTAGCCCAGTGTCACCTTTGATATTCTAGGTGGCCCCTACCCACACTGTGAAGCCCACCCTTCCTCTGTATATCTCATAAGCCTCTCTGTGGTAGCCACTTCAGCTGCATTCTTACACAAATGTCAAACACACTGGTCTGGAGAAACATTGAAGTTACTGTCCATAGCATAGCAGAGCATATCAGTGCCACCTGCTGTGTTCTTGTTCCTGTCCAGTCCTGAAATGTTGAGTATACCTGTGGCAACCTAGTGTTTATAACTGGTAGTCTACTTGTCCCAGCAGTCACTAGCCTACGGCTATATCTGGTTTCCTTCAGTGTTATCTTGTCCTTAAGATGGGTGGGCAGCAAAGGTTGGACATCTTCAGTCAAGCTGAGAATGATTCTCTGCTAGGGCATTCAGAACCCATGAGCACCACTTATAGGGGAGAGGGGCACTCACCAGCTGCTACAGGAACATGTTTGGAAGACAGTGGTCTAAGGCATCAGTGGTGTTGATGGGTGGAATCATACAATGCAGTGATGTTGGTGGCATTTCACCAACATGTTCAGGCAGGTCTGCCAGAAGACATGCAATATAGTGTCAGATCAGCCAGTGAGGGGGAACTGCTTATCACTGCAGGTATAACCAATGAGGAAGATTTCTTAGTTTCCCTGCAAGGAGATGATGAGCAATATGTCCTACATGGACCGACTCAAAGCCCTGTCACTATACTCTGTATCCTGCAGACTGATAAGAGGTGACCTGTGTCTGGCATACAAGGCATCCTCTGACCCAATACTGATAGACCTAATGCACATCAATAAGTCAAACAGCATCAGAAATATTCAATCTGGGCATCTAAATCTCTTATGCAACATTAACAGAACAGTTTGGAGGGACAGATGTATCTCACAGTGGATACCGCTGCTCTGGAGTAGACTCCCCATCCATGTAAAACAAAGCTCATCCTTGGCCATATTCAAGCAAACTTGGATTTATGGATGGATAATAGAAGATTTATCCCAAGACTGCCCCTGTACTACTAATAAATGCGGGCAGCTCCTAAATGCTTTATCCCATACATGGTTCCCCTCAAATTATCTATGATAATATCCTAATTATTCTCACTAGGGTAATACATAATTATCAACCTTGTGATGGGTAAGGCTGATCTAACACCAAATGGGATCAGTAAATTCAAGCACCAAAAGGGAAAATGGGTAGCCATACAGAATATTATATTCATAAAGTAGCATAAGGTTTTCTAAGAACAACGGCAAGATGATAATGGAGAAAGGAGATTCTGATATGGATGATTGCAATTAGGGTTACAAAGAATAGGCAGAGGGAGCTGGAATTTTCTAAAGAAAACTGGCAAAGGATCTAAGGTATTGGTAGCAAATAACTAGACAGGGAAAGGTAATAGAATGGGAAGAGGCCAGGAAGGCATTTGAACTGCAGGCTAGAGACTGCCTTCCCTATCAGGGATTGATATCAAAGTATAGGCAAAGAGAAAGGGATAGAGGGACCCTACATAAAATACCTTCTCTGGCAGAGTTTTTAGTTAAATCTAAAACAGAACTTGCTGTTAAAAAAGGGATAATTAGTAGGGCACATAAAATATTGAATAATAAATATAGGAATCAATCAGAGAAGGAAAGAAAAGATTGGGAAGAAAGACTGGATAAGTATTTCACAAGGAAATAATGGGAGAACATATGATTATTCCCAAATATGCAACAAAGTTTAGAAGATTTAGGATTTTTGCTTGGAAGTGTTTGCAAAGGTATTTTTATACCCCAAGCAGACTCAGATAGATGGCAAATAATGGCGGTGTTATGGGAACAAAGAGGCAACCGGCAACATATGTTCAGAGAGTGTAATTAGTTGGCAGATGTTAAAAATTCCCTATAGAGTACTCTGTCAGAACTATTGGTTGATCAAACTGGTGTAACTAAGGAGATTGTTTTTTTGAGCTGCGATACAGGATCTGAATTGTCTCGACAGAGTAAGGACTTGTTAAGTTTATTTCTGGTGGTTGCCAAAAAAAGCAACTATTAGAAAGTGGAAATTAAAGTCTAAGCAACTGTATGTAAAGTAGTGAATTTTGTAACAGAGATAAAACAAATGGAAGTGAGATCTTTAGAAAAGAGTGGGAACAAATTACATAGAAAAATTGGGAATTGTGGGGACAATACAGGCAGCATAATGTTTTGATGGAGGAATGAGATTTTTCGGAAGGCAGGAGTTGCGCAGTGTATGCAATGTTGGATTCATGATAATTGTTCAGAAGAATATATGTGATGTATAATATTTGTAACTGTGAACATGTTAATGTGGTTTGTTTTCTTTTATATAAATGCATGCTTGCCCATGTCTTAAGTGATAATTCAGTAAAGCTGTTAAAACTACAAAAGGGAAATTGGTTAGGCTTAAATGGGCTTTAAGGACAGCTAACCTATTACTTATCTATAAACCTATGAATCAGGTGTGTAGGTACACAGGAAGAGCAACAGAGGTATGTGCCTGCTCTCTGTCTGCATAATCTGTACCACTGCCTGCCTGCACAACACAGGGCTCACATGTAGCATGGACATTCAGAGTTATGCTGTTCTGTCTTGCATATTCACTGTCCAGACTACTGCTGTGGTAACTCAACACACCGCACTGTCTGTCTCCCTCCTAGGTGGTCCATCACACAGAGTGAAGCTACAACCACACCTACAGCTGAGTTACAGGCTATACAATATAAGTGCTCACCCTCTCCATTAGGGGCTCCCCAAGGCTGATAACACCTTCCCTTGTAGTTACAGCAGTAGAGGAGCTCACAGCATCTGACGTGTGTATATCCACGTGTACCAACTTAGCAGGGGATTCCAACAACATTACATATCACTTGGCCTTGTATGTGAGCAGTGCTACATCTCAACTAGTAAGTATGCAGGACTATCATTTGGACACTATCTTCTATTACCCATGCCAAAATGAAGATGATTGGTGTGGCACATGGCTTCTGTGAAGCTGTCAGTCAACACTGATAATGAACTGTGAATGAAAATGAAATGTGAAAAAACCTGTTTAGAAGAACAAATTGCCTCACAGTTCTAGGCAGTTAATATCCAGCCTGCCAGCAATTAGAAATGTCAAACTTAATTAAATGACTACCAGTGTAAATTAATGAACTGTCACTGTATACATTGTACTTGTTCTGTGTGGCTCCACACTGCCACTATGTGTGTATCATGGGCCCATATAATTGAAGTGGATATGCCGCCACTTTGTCTGCACTGCTATGTACTGTGTGTATTGTAGAGGGGTTGTGGTGTGATTGTTCCTTGCTGTCATCTCAGGATGAGGTTCGTGTTTTGGCTGTGACAGGAGCTGCTGCATAGCCAGCCTTAGGCATAGGCCAACTAGGCAGCCACCTAGGGCGATGGTCTAGCAGGGGCATTTTTCCAGTATTTATTGGTGTAGGTAGCCCAGGATGGGGCACCAGGTAGTGTGGTGGGGGTACCGTGGAGCTCTTTTGCCTAGGGCACCAGTTGACCTAGGGCCGCTCCTGAGCTGCTGCAGTGAGTTAAAACATTCCCAGTGCAAATGGCTGATCTGCTTGCTTCCTAGTAATCCTAAGGCAAATGGCTGACCTGCTTGGTTTCTAGTAATCATATTACATATCATGCGACAAACAACAAATATCTTGCATGCTGTAGCAGGGATGTACTCTAATATTCTCTAGATGCATCCGGGCAGTGGAAGTGAACCTTCAGCTAGCTGAACACATGCTGTACTTCTTGTCATATTTGTCTAGTCATAGAAGTGTTTACCTGTTAGCTGCATGCAATACTTAAGTTGCACTACACATATATCTCTATGTACTGTCTTATTTCTAACTGTCTTGTTGTTACTGTTTTTGTTACTTTTACTTATCTGTTCTTGTGTCATGACTCAAGAGGGTCAGCAGACCAGCTCATCCACCCAGTTATCAAAAGAAAGAATGAATGAATGACTGAGTAAATAAATCACTGAGGAATACAGTCAGTCAATAACTTCTTGTTTTGAAAATGCATGTTGATGCAACATCTGTTGTCCTATTAACTTTTAAGTGAATTAGAATAATATTTAAAAGATATCCCTGATTGTCCGCCTTTGTGCCCTATTATATTTTGTTCAGAATTTTGAGTGAAGAAGCTGATCAGTATGGTAATAAGATGTATGTCTGAGGTGTGTTATAATGTGAGTGCTTGACTTGGAAAAGGGTTGAGCTGTGTACTCTAATCTGTACAATGGTTACCTGCAACATGTACCTACATACAATCAATAAGTAATATATGTAGCTGTTTACCTTGTCTATAGCAGTGAAGTGGTAGCCAACTTCCAGGACTGCCTGTTCCAACAGTATCCTTTGTACTAAACAGATGTTTAGTATACATATACTGTATAGACAACTGTAGTGGGCCTGTCCATGTATAAACCTAACAGCACAGCTCATTAGCCCAGTGTCACCTTTGATATTCTAGGTGGCCCCTACCCACACCGTGAAGCCCACCCTTCCTCTGTATATCTCATAAGCCTCTCTGTGGTAGCCACTTCAGCTGCATTCTTACACAAATGTCAAACACACTGGTCTGGAGAAACATTGAAGTTACTGTCCATAGCATAGCAGAGCATATCAGTGCCACCTGCTGTGTTCTTGTTCCTGTCCAGTCCTGAAATGTTGAGTATACCTGTGGCAACCTAGTGTTTATAACTGGTAGTCTACTTGTCCTAGCAGTCACTAGCCCACGGCTATATCTGGTTTCCTTCAGTGTTATCTTGTCCTTAAGATGGGTGGGCAGCAAAGGTTGGACATCTTCAGTCAAGCTGAGAATGATTCTCTGCTAGGGCATTCAGAACCCATGAGCACCACTTATAGGGGAGAGGGGCACTCACCAGCTGCTACAGGAACATGTTTGGAAGACAGTGGTCTAAGGCATCAGTGGTGTTGATGGGTGGAATCATACAATGCAGTGATGTTGGTGGCATTTCACCAACATGTTCAGGCAGGTCTGCCAGAAGACATGCAATATAGTGTCAGATCAGCCAGTGAGGGGGAACTGCTTATCACTGCAGGTATAACCAATGAGGAAGATTTCTTAGTTTCCCTGCAAGGAGATGATGAGCAATATGTCCTACATGGACCGACTCAAAGCCCTGTCACTATACCTGTATCCTGCAGACTGATAAGAGGTGACCTGTGTCTGGCATACAAGGCATCCTCTGACCCAATACTGATAGACCTAATGCACATCAATAAGTCAAACAGCATCAGGAAATATTCAATCTGGGCATCTAAATCTCTTATGCAACATTAACAGAACAGTTTGGAGGACAGATGTATCTCACTGTGGATACCGCTGCTCTGGAGTAGACTCCCCATCCATGTAAAACAAAGCTCATCCTTGGCCATATTCAAGCAAACTTGGATTTATGGATGGATAATAGAAGATTTATCCCAAGACTGCCCCTGTACTACTAATAAATCACGGGCAGCTCCTAAATGCTTTATCCCATACATGGTTCCCCTCAAATTATCTATGATAATATCCTAATTATTCTCACTAGGGTAATACATAATTATCAACCTTGTGATGGGTAAGGCTGATCTAACACCAAATGGGATCAGTAAATTCAAGCACCAAAAGGGAAAATGGGTAGCCATACAGAATATTATATTCATAAAGTAGCATAAGGTTTTCTAAGAACAACGGCAAGATGATAATGGAGAAAGGAGATTCTGATATGGATGATTGCAATTAGGGTTACAAAGAATAGGCAGAGGGAGCTGGAATTTTCTAAAGAAAACTGGCAAAGGATCTAAGGTATTGGTAGCAAATAACTAGACAGGGAAAGGTAATAGAATGGGAAGAGGCCAGGAAGGCATTTGAACTGCAGGCTAGAGACTGCCTTCCCTATCAGGGATTGATATCAAAGTATAGGCAAAGAGAAAGGGATAGAGGGACCCTACATAAAATACCTTCTCTGGCAGAGTTTTTAGTTAAATCTAAAACAGAACTTGCTGTTAAAAAAGGGATAATTAGTAGGGCACATAAAATATTGAATAATAAATATAGGAATCAATCAGAGAAGGAAAGAAAAGATTGGGAAGAAAGACTGGATAAGTATTTCACAAGGAAATAATGGGAGAACATATGATTATTCCCAAATATGCAACAAAGTGAAGATTTAGGATTTTTGCTTGGAAGTGTTTGCAAAGGTATTTTTATACCCCAAGCAGACTCAGATATATGGCAAATAATGGCGGTGTTATGGGAACAAAGAGGCAACCGGCAACATATGTTCAGAGAGTGTAATTAGTTGGCAGATGTTAAAAATTCCCTATAGAGTACTCTGTCAGAACTATTGGTTGATCAAACTGGTGTAACTAAGGAGATTGTTTTTTTGAGCTGCGATACAGGATCTGAATTGTCTCGACAGAGTAAGGACTTGTTAAGTTTATTTCTGGTGGTTGCCAAAAAAAGCAACTATTAGAAAGTGGAAATTAAAGTCTAAGCAACTGTATGTAAAGTAGTGAATTTTGTAACAGAGATAAAACAAATGGAAGTGAGATCTTTAGAAAAGAGTGGGAACAAATTACATAGAAAAATTGGGAATTGTGGGGACAATACAGGCAGCATAATGTTTTGATGGAGGAATGAGATTTTTCGAAGGCAGGAGTTGCGAGTGTATGCAATGTTGATTCATGATAATTGTTCAGAAGAATATATGTGATGTATAATATTTGTAACTGTGAACATGTTAATGTGGTTTGTTTTCTTTTATATAAATGCATGCTTGCCCATGTCTTAAGTGATAATTCAGTAAAGCTGTTAAAACTACAAAAGGGAAATTGGTTAGGCTTAAATGGGCTTTAAGGACAGCTAACCTATTACTTATCTATAAACCTATGAATCAGGTGTGTAGGTACACAGGAAGAGCAACAGAGGTATGTGCCTGCTCTCTGTCTGCATAATCTGTACCACTGCCTGCCTGCACAACACAGGGCTCACATGTAGCATGGACATTCAGAGTTATGCTGTTCTGTCTTGCATATTCACTGTCCAGACTACTGCTGTGGTAACTCAACACACCGCACTGTCTGTCTCCCTCCTAGGTGGTCCATCACACAGAGTGAAGCTACAACCACACCTACAGCTGAGTTACAGGCTATACAATATAAGTGCTCACCCTCTCCATTAGGGGCTCCCAAGGCTGATAACACCTTCCCTTGTAGTTACAGCAGTAGAGGAGCTCACAGCATCTGACGTGTGTATATCCACGTGTACCAACTTAGCAGGGGATTCCAACAACATTACATATCACTTGGCCTTGTATGTGAGCAGTGCTACATCTCAACTAGTAAGTATGCAGGACTATCATTTGACACTATCTTCTATTACCCATGCCAAAATGAAGATGATTGGTGTGGCACATGGCTTCTGTGAAGCTGTCAGTCAACACTGATAATGAACTGTGAATGAAAAAAATGAAATGTGAAAACCTGTTTAGAAGAACAAATTGCCTCACAGTTCCCAGGCAGTTAATATCCAGCCGCCAGCAATTAGAAATGTCAAACTTAATTAAATGACTACCAGTGTAAATTAATGAACTGTCACTGTATACATTGTACTTGTTCTGTGTGGCTCCACACCGCCACTATGTGTGTATCATGGGCCCATATAATTGAAGTGGATATGCCGCCACTTTGTCTGCACTTCGCTATGTACTGTGTGTGTATTGTAGAGGGGTTGTGGTGTGATTGTTCCTTGCTGTCATCTCAGGATGAGGTTCGTGGTTTTGGCTGTGACAGGAGCTGCTGCATAGCCAGCCTTAGGCATAGGCCAACTAGGGCAGCCACCTAGGGCTTATGGTCTAGCAGGGCATTTTTCCAGTATTTATTGGTGTAGGTAGCCCAGGATGGGGCACCAGGTAGTGTGGTGGGGGTACCGTGGAGCTCTTTTGCCTAGGGCACCAGTTGACCTAGGGCCGCTCCTGAGCTGCTGCAGTGAGTTAAAACATTCCCAGTGCAAATGGCTGATCTGCTTGCTTCCTAGTAATCCTAAGGCAAATGGCTGACCTGCTTGGTTTCTAGTAATCATATTACATATCATGCGACAAACAACAAATATCTTGCATGCTGTAGCAGGGATGTACTCTAATATTCTCTAGATGCATCCGGGCAGTGGAAGTGAACCTTCAGCTAGCTGAACACATGGTCTGTGACATTTCTGGTGTACATGTAGGTGGTGTTGTACCACAGTTCAGCCATGCTGTGTGAATTCCATATGGGTATCATGAACCAGTTCTCGAGTGGATGTCTGGGATCATCTGAAGAACAGTGGGATCATATGGGGTGAGATGTGTACACATTATCTTTGGCTCTGTATATATCTGATTAACACAGTACCTGCACTTACCATCTAGGTGGCCATGAAGAATTTCACATGGCAGGAGGAGATGATATAGATGGCATGTATGCCACATGTAGGAATCATGGCCACTGCCAGAGTGCTGTACAATCACACTGGTTTTCAGTTCTTGTGTGCTGCACACTACTTGGTAGCCCTTCCTACTGATATAATGAAATCTGCAGACACTGGGTGGGCCATTATTGCCACACATGTACAGTGTGTAGCGCCAAGTACTCTGGGAAGGTGGGCAATGTCATAGAATCCATGCATGGTAATATTGCTCACCCCTGTTGCACTGGGAAAACAGATATGCTCATATGCTTATCAAAGCAGCATATCAAGAAATGTATTGACTATATTACATGCCAATATCTGGAATATGTCCAGTGCATCCCCTGTTTGTCTCTGAGAGGTCCGTCTAGCTATAGTTGTACAGTAAGTACTGCACATACCTTAGTGGACAGAAGTATAGGAAGTCCACACATTCTTCATTGGCAATGCATACCAGCCAACTCTTGTATAATATATCTGCCCATTGAAAATGACCTGACAGCTACTGGTCAGTTAGCTGGCAGTAGGTGATACACTGCCAGTAATGTTTCCAGTTGTGCCACCTGTCACCATGTTGCACTACTGTACCTTGCTTACTGCTCCTTACTTCAATAAATCATGACCTTCTTTAATTCTGAGGCATTCATATCTATCTTATTATGCACTTTTTAGAGTGCATGCCTTTATCTGCATACCATTGTATGCTCATTTGCATATGTCTGCTTTCCTCCTGTTTTTGTTGTTCACTAATGCTGGCATGTGCTATGTTTGTAATGCCTGTGCACTGCCACTTCCTGTGCAATAACTTGCTGTGTACTTTGCTATTTTGACTATGAGTAATAGCCCACATCTCTGTGTATACTTCAAGGAATAGTTTCATGCAGCTGGGGAACATTTGGGATTCAGGATGTTCTGGTTCAAGGTATCACAGTCATAGTGTAAAACACACACACACACACACACACACACACACACACACACACACACACACACACACACACACACACACTTGTAGCGTGCACAAGTAATAAAGACATAGCTAGGCATACTCACTGCACTCAGGACATTTTATAAGGTATCTCTTAGAAACTTTTTTACTCAAGGTATGCAGAATGTGTAGAATTCTCAAAAGTAATGTTACAAATATGAAGCTATATGCCAACAATTTGGAGCTATATAAAACACATTTATGTGATGGAAGGGCACTCAAGAGAGCCAGTTTAAGGTTTTAAGTGACAGCACTTGAAAATAATGTGCACCTTTCCAGTATGTACAGAGGCAATATTTTATGAGATGAGTATATATTTGTTTTAAATGACAGGTAAGTGATGAGGATGCAACAACATTAGGTTTGATTACAAAATAAAATGTTTGTCCGTAGCACTGCACATGCACCCCACCCCATCCCATCTCATCCCATCCCACACATACATTTATTTAAATAACTGCAGGCCTTGAGTAAGATTCTAAATTTGACATTTGCATGTCAGCATTAAGTTACTTCAAAAGGCAACCATACCAAAATATCTCAATTTTGAAATTAAATAGCATTATACTTTGTGCCAGTAAGGAGCAACCCCCACTCCTCAGGAGAACGTACCTTTCACATTTTGCATCCCCCTAACATAAGAAAGTTGAAGTCATGGGAACACTTCAGGCTTACTTTTGCTGTATAATTCTGAAACAGAGAGTTTTCAACATGACAGATCTTCAAAAAATTACAGTTTTGATTTGTTAGGTTTGTCATAGTTTGTTTGGAACCATTACATATTGTTTGAACACAAAGCTTCATTTCATTGTTTCCAGGATGTTCTGTCTTTTATTTAAATAAAATGACTCCTCCTACCAGCCCCAGCTTTAAAGGAACATACATCCACAAGAGTGAATTGCAAATGTCTTTAAAATACATGAAATAGAGCAGATCTTATTAGATTTTCCCATCTATAATAATACAAAAATGAAATCTATAGTTTACATCTTCTGCAAGTCAGAGCAACTGTTATTGTCTAAACTTAAAGCAAACACATAGACCTAGTACTGCTTAATATAAATAGGACTAAGACAGAAACACCCTTCTTTAACAGACTGAACCATTGAAAAGAGATACAGTTCTTATTTCTCAGTTCCCTCACCCTGGTGTTGAACTTTTTTTCTCCAGCAATAGAGTCTTAGTATTTATAACACTAAAGAAAAATGTGTATCTCTCTGAAATTATGTCTTTCACCTCTACCTATCCCCAGCCTTGCACCTATAGAACAAACTGCCAAGACCTCAGAGAGAACAAACAAATCGTCAGAGTTACACACTGTCTTCTAGTATCCGTTGGTACATATGATGTATAGCAGTGACCTTTAATGAAAAACAGCTTGCAGCTTAGTTGTTTGTATTTAATATAAGAACTTTTACTTAGCGTGATCATTTTACAATACTGCCTGTATTTTCTTATAAAACTGTTTTGTTTCTTATGCCTACCGAACAGTGATGTTTCACAGTCCTCCTAAGCTGCCCCTTCCCTGTAAAACAGGCACTCCATCATGTTTTAGCACTGTATTTCACAGTGAAGCAGTTTGAAATTAAAGAAGTTCAATTAGTTGTAAATAATTAATTTATTCTAATTAGCAAGTGCAGCCACTGCATTGCGCAGTGAATGTTAAATGATCTGACCCTCCAGATCCATATAGACATGTGCACATTTCTTGTTTCACAGCTATGCAAGCCATAGTTTTGTACTTAAGCAGTCAGCATCAGTTGCTAATGCAAGCACCTGTGATTTAACAATTAAGGAATTCAATACAAGTGAACTATTGTTTGGCACTTCAGATTAATTAGAGCTGTAGGAGTTGTAAGGACATGTTGTGCAGAATTTTAATGGTAGGTTAGTCTCATGTCTGTTAAGCTATGACCTACTGGCAAAGTGGATGTTTTAAGTATGCATTTATAGTCATTGCTCCAAGGCTGATTTTGTTAATCATGTTAAAGCTAATACAGTAAACTCTCTGTTAACTGGTACACATGGGGATTGGTAGATGCCAGATAACTTTAGTTTCTGGTTACTTGAGAGTTTACTATTAAAAATAGGCCTGATTAACACTGTACCCTACACTATTTGTTTGGTTTGACTTGTTTTCAGATGGGATAGAGAGGGAATTTATTCCTATCTTCTTTTTTAAAACTGTAAAACTCTAAAAACGTAAGGCATATTTCTGCGGGGGAAAACACAAAGTGCAACACATGAAAATTGTACTATTTCTTCGATATTGTTTTGCCAGTTGTTTGAGAGTGCCGGTTGCTTGAATTCTGGTTAACTGAGATACATTGTATCAGCCTTTCCACAGTAGTGGAACCCTGCATACACAGAAAGGCTAAGAAAACTGAGAAGATGCCAGCAACATATGGCAGGAGTGCCATCAAAGCACTCTGTGCCATAAACAGTCACTAGATAGGCTTTACCTGACACTTAATTCAGTTATGTGCTTTAATTAGTAAATAGATATCCCTAGTTGAATAAAAAGCTCGTGTTTGGATACTAATGTTAGGTATCTGTCAGCTCTCACAGTGTTAATCAGAACTACTTAGGCCTGAGATTCACTTCCCTAATTACTCTTTTCTTAAGATATACATTTGCCTGCTAACGCACCATCAGCAACAACCATATAATTTCATTAAGGATGCTGCAGAAACAAAAAGCCTTTATATCTTAGTATTAACATTTGCCACTGTACCTGTTCTAGCTAGGAGTTACATGTATGCCAACCATTGACACTATAGCTTGTCCAAGATGGCTACTATTGGTGTAGGTCACTAAAATCTGATTTGACAGCTGTGATCCTGCACTGCTCCACCCCCAGTACTTATCCCTGTCCTTGTAATTTGCATTTCTTAATCTTAAAAGAAAAGGGAGACAGTTTGTGAGTTGCCTTGCGCGCGCGCGCGCGGGCGCGCGCGCGCGCGCGCGCGGCCCCGCGCGCGCCCCGCGCGCGCGCACGGCAGCGCGCGCGCGCGCGCGCGCGCGCGCCCCGCGCGCGCGCGCGGCGCGCGCGCGCGCGCGCCCCGCGCGCGCGCGCGCGCGCGCGCAACGCGCGCTGCCCACAGCACCGCGCCCCCGCGCGCGCGCGCAGCAGCAGCGCGCCCCACCACGCGCGCTTCCCGCCTTTGCCCTTGCTGCGCTGCCTTTGGCCTTTGCCTTGCAGCGGCACCGCGCGCGCGCGCGGGCGACAGGGGTGTAGCTTTGAGCCGGGCTTTGTCTATATCAAGACTAGTGTTAGTTTGCCATCCCGCTACGCTAAAGTGTGGTTTAGGCAGAAATGAAAAGCATAATATTTGCTTTTGTCTCTGAAAGGATCTTTTAATAAAGTCCTTTATTATAATCATCATGCTGTTTGGAAGGAACTATGACCTGCTTTTATAATCAGCTGCAAATGCTTGGCTAAAATATTATCGGAAAGTGCCTGCCTTGCAAAAATGGGCTATCAAATGACCTTCAAGTCCACTGTGATCAAACTAAGACTTTTTTGGCATTCATTGTTTCAGTTTACTTCAAATAATTTTTATCTTGACCCTGTCTCCCTGGTGGAGTGACAGCCTCTTACTTCAGTTCTTGTGTGCTGCACACTACTTGGTAGCCCTTCCTACTGATATAATGAAATCTGCAGACACTGGGTGGGCCATTATTGCCACACATGTACAGTGTGTAGCGCCAAGTACTCTGGGAAGGTGGGCAATGTCATAGAATCCATGCATGGTAATATTGCTCACCCCTGTTGCACTGGGAAAACAGATATGCTCATATGCTTATCAAAGCAGCATATCAAGAAATGTATTGACTATATTACATGCCAATATCTGGAATATGTCCAGTGCATCCCCTGTTTGTCTCTGAGAGGTCCGTCTAGCTATAGTTGTACAGTAAGTACTGCACATACCTTAGTGGACAGAAGTATAGGAAGTCCACACATTCTTCATTGGCAATGCATACCAGCCAACTCTTGTATAATATATCTGCCCATTGAAAAATGACCTGACAGCTACTGGTCAGTTAGCTGGCAGTAGGTGATACACTGCCAGTAATGTTTCCAGTTGTGCCACCTGTCACCATGTTGCACTACTGTACCTTGCTTACTGCTCCTTACTTCAATAAATCATGACCTTCTTTAATTCTGAGGCATTCATATCTATCTTATTATGCACTTTTTAGAGTGCATGCCTTTATCTGCATACCATTGTATGCTCATTTGCATATGTCTGCTTTCCTCCTGTTTTTTTGCTGTTCACTAATGCTGGCATGTGCTATGTTTGTAATGCCTGTGCACTGCCACTTCCTGTGCAATAACTTGCTGTGTACTTTGCTATTTTGACTATGAGTAATAGCCCACATCTCTGTGTATACTTCAAGGAATAGTTTCATGCAGCTGGGGAACATTTGGGATTCAGGATGTTCTGGTTGAAGGTATCACAGTCATAGTGTAAAACACACACACACACACACACACACACACACACACACACACACACACACACACACACACACACATGTGCGCGTGCACACAAAGACATAGCTAGGCATACTCACTGCACTCAGGACATTTTATAAGGTATCTCTTAGAAACTTTTTTACTCAAGGTATGCAGAATGTGTAGAATTCTCAAAAGTAATGTTACAAATATGAAGCTATATGCCAACAATTTGGAGCTATATAAAACACATTTATGTGATGGAAGGGCACTCAAGAGAGCCAGTTTAAGGTTTTAAGTGACAGCACTTGAAAATAATGTGCACCTTTCCAGTATGTACAGAGGCAATATTTTATGAGATGAGTATATATTTGTTTTAAATGACAGGTAAGTGATGAGGATGCAACAACATTAGGTTTGATTACAAAATAAAATGTTTGTCCGTAGCACTGCACATGCACCCCACCCCATCCCATCTCATCCCATCCCACACATACATTTATTTAAATAACTGCAGGCCTTGAGTAAGATTCTAAATTTGACATTTGCATGTCAGCATTAAGTTACTTCAAAAGGCAACCATACCAAAATATCTCAATTTTGAAATTAAATAGCATTATACTTGTGCCAGTAAGGAGCAACCCCCACTCCTCAGGAGAACGTACCTTTCACATTTTGCATCCCCCTAACATAAGAAAGTTGAAGTCATGGGAACACTTCAGGCGACTTTGCTGTATAATTCTGAAACAGAGAGTTTTCAACATGACAGATCTTCAAAAAATTACAGTTTTGATTTGTTAGGTTTGTCATAGTTTGTTTGGAACCATTACATATTGTTTGAACACAAAGCTTCATTTCATTGTTTCCAGGATGTTCTGTCTTTTATTTAAATAAAATGACTCCTCCTACCAGCCCCAGCTTTAAAGGAACATACATCCACAAGAGTGAATTGCAAATGTCTTTAAAATACATGAAATAGAGCAGATCTTATTAGATTTTCCCATCTATAATAATACAAAAATGAAATCTATAGTTTACATCTTCTGCAAGTCAGAGCAACTGTTATTGTCTAAACTTAAAGCAAACACATAGACCTAGTACTGCTTAATATAAATAGGACTAAGACAGAAACACCCTTCTTTAACAGACTGAACCATTGAAAAGAGATACAGTTCTTATTTCTCAGTTCCCTCACCCTGGTGTTGAACTTTTTTTCTCCAGCAATAGAGTCTTAGTATTTATAACACTAAAGAAAAATGTGTATCTCTCTGAAATTATGTCTTTCACCTCTACCTATCCCCAGCCTTGCACCTATAGAACAAACTGCCAAGACCTCAGAGAGAACAAACAAATCGTCAGAGCTACACACTGTCTTCTAGTATCCGTTGGTACATATGATGTATAGCAGTGACCTTTAATGAAAAACAGCTTGCAGCTTAGTTGTTTGTATTTAATATAAGAACTTTTACTTAGCGTGATCATTTTACAATACTGCCTGTATTTTCTTATAAAACTGTTTTGTTTCTTATGCCTACCGAACAGTGATGTTTCACAGTCCTCCTAAGCTGCCCCTTCCCTGTAAAACAGGCACTCCATCATGTTTTAGCACTGTATTTCACAGTGAAGCAGTTTGAAATTAAAGAAGTTCAATTAGTTGTAAATAATTAATTTATTCTAATTAGCAAGTGCAGCCACTGCATTGCGCAGTGAATGTTAAATGATCTGACCCTCCAGATCCATATAGACATGTGCACATTTCTTGTTTCACAGCTATGCAAGCCATAGTTTTGTACTTAAGCAGTCAGCATCAGTTGCTAATGCAAGCACCTGTGATTTAACAATTAAGGAATTCAATACAAGTGAACTATTGTTTGGCACTTCAGATTAATTAGAGCTGTAGGGTTGTAAGGACATGTTGTGCAGAATTTTAATGGTAGGTTAGTCTCATGTCTGTTAAGCTATGACCTACTGGCAAAGTGGATGTTTTAAGTATGCATTTATAGTCATTGCTGCAAGGCTGATTTTTGTTAATCATGTTAAAGCTAATACAGTAAACTCTCTGTTAACTGGTACACATGGGGATTGGTAGATGCCAGATAACTTTAGTTTCTGGTTACTTGAGAGTTTACTATTAAAAATAGGCCTGATTAACACTGTACCCTACACTATTTGTTTGGTTTGACTTGTTTTCAGATGGGATAGAGAGGGAATTTATTCCTATCTTCTTTTTTAAAACTGTAAAACTCTAAAAACGTAAGGCATATTTCTGCGGGGGAAAACACAAAGTGCAACACATGAAAATTGTACTATTTCTTCGATATTGTTTTGCCAGTTGTTTGAGAGTGCCGGTTGCTTGAATTCTGGTTAACTGAGATGTTACTGTATCAGCCTTTCCACAGTAGTGGAACCCTGCATACACAGAAAGGCTAAGAAAACTGAGAAGATGCCAGCAACATATGGCAGGAGTGCCATCAAAGCACTCTGTGCCATAAACAGTCACTAGATAGGCTTTACCTGACACTTAATTCAGTTATGTGCTTTAATTAGTAAATAGATATCCCTAGTTGAATAAAAAGCTCGTGTTTGGATACTAATGTTAGGTATCTGTCAGCTCTCACAGTGTTAATCAGAACTACTTAGGCCTGAGATTCACTTCCCTAATTACTCTTTTCTTAAGATATACATTTGCCTGCTAACGCACCATCAGCAACAACCATATAATTTCATTAAGGATGCTGCAGAAACAAAAAGCCTTTATATCTTAGTATTAACATTTGCCACTGTACCTGTTCTAGCTAGGAGTTACATGTATGCCAACCATTGACACTATAGCTTGTCCAAGATGGCTACTATTGGTGTAGGTCACTAAAATCTGATTTGACAGCTGTGATCCTGCACTGCTCCACCCCCAGTACTTATCCCTGTCCTTGTAATTTGCATTTCTTAATCTTAAAAGAAAAGGGAGACAGTTTGTGAGTGACAGGGGTGTAGCTTTGAGCGGTTTGTCTATATCAAGACTAGTGTTAGTTTGACATCCCGTTACGGCTAAAGTGTGGTTTAGGCAGAAATGAAAAGCATAATATTTGCTTTTGTCTCTGAAAGGATCTTTTAATAAAGTCCTTTATTATAATCATCATGCTGTTTGGAAGGAACTATGACCTGCTTTTATAATCAGCTGCAAATGCTTGGCTAAAAATTATTCGAGTGCCTGCCTTGCAAAAATGGGCTATCAAATGACCTTCAAGTCCACTGTGATCAAACTAAGACTTTTTTGGCATTCATTGTTTCAGTTTACTTCAAATAATTTTTATCTTGACCCTGTCTCCCTGGTGGAGTGACAGCCTCTTACTTCAGCAGATGTCCCTCTAAAGTATTTTAGCTCTCTCTCTCTCTCTTTCACTGTCATTTTTATTAGGATGCTGCCTTTCCTGCATTAGTTGTGTATGGTGGTGGTGGTGGAAGTGCAGTAACTAAACAACTGCTAAAGGTGCTCATAGCATAATATACTGGCAGTAAAGTCTCTAATATGGCAATGGCTCCCAAATGTAGTTACCCATAAACCTCCACAGAAAAGTCATGGTATTGGTTGACTGGCAGTTAGGGACACATGATTCTGCCATGGAAAATTCTAACTGCAAACAAATTAGTAAATACATTTACCACCAAGTTCTAACTTTATTACCACTCCTATGACTTGCCTGCTACAACCTTCTAATTTCCAAATTCATCTTGCATTCATTGCCTTTTTAACATCTTTCAGTGGAAATATTTGTGTTCTGCCCTGCTGTCTAGAATAGCCTCAGTCAGTGCGCTGAATCAAAAGAAAAATGTTTTCTACTGCTAAAAGGACACAGGTGGAGTAGTAAAGTGTCAAAGGAAAAATATACTTTGAAAATGATCAAAACAAGGCAGGTTCAGGTTAAGGCATTTTAATCTTGCAGCAAGGAGACAAAAACGTGCTATTACAGAGTTTGTCTAACTAGAAACAGGAAATACTTTCATTTTTATACATTCTCTAACTAGACATGGCCTACCAAGCTGACGTAATAGATTACCAGTCCTTTCATCATCATTTGTTGACCATCATTCCCATGAATTTCTGCTGATTTATCAATTTTTGTGAAAAACTTCCTGAGGAAAACAACGTGGCCTTGATTACTACCAGTTAGATACATGTTATGTTACCATTCAAGGTACTATGGCTAATTCAAGCACAATGCTAACAGTTCATTTCTCTAATAATCCTTTGTCTACTTTAGCTCTAAGCTTCTACAGCTGCACATGTTCTCATGCTTCGAACAGAGCTGATTGTTTAAAATCATTACATTTACAGAATATAGTATTGTTCATTCATTCGTTCCTGACCTAGCAGATAAGCACCTGCTTCTCAAGTACATTTCCAAAAGGCATAAACATGAATATTGCTGTGCTAGCAATTACTAGGTCAGAGGGCATCTTGCAAGTTTCAGAAAGCATTCTGCAGTTTTCAAAAAGCATCTTTTTCAGTCTCATATGAAACTCAATTTTTATATATAACACAGTGCATGTAAAATAGAATGAAAAACGTGTTAATTCTTTTGATTATTAATTAGCATTAAGCATACACATTAATACATATTTTTCTAACATAAAGGGACACAATTTGCAGCTTAAACACTATAGACTTAGCTCATCAGCACATGCAGGCATGTGTCTAGTATGTCAGCGCATGCAGGCATGTGTCTAGCATGTCAGCACATGCAGGCATGTGTCTAGTATGTCAGCACATGCAGGCATGTGTCTAGCATGTCAGCACATGCAGGCATGTGTCTAGTATGTCAGCACATGCAGGCATGTGTCTAGTATGTCAGCACATGCAGGCATGTGTCTAGCATGTCAGCACAGCAGTCATTGAGCACAAAGACCAAAACTATACCTACCTTTTTGTCTCACTGCTTCTGTAGCTCAGCCTGTAAATGACATGATTTACACAATAAAAGTGGGCAGAGTTATAGGTTCATGTGCTCTCAGGGTTATATAAGTTTTGTCTTTCATTCTGCAAGTGTGTTATCACCAGATGCTGTGTGATTCCCTAATGCTGTTTGTTTCACTGATTCTGTAGCTCAACGTGTAAATGAAGTGTTTGGCACGCTGGAAGTGGGGAGGGTAGTGGGTTCACATTGCATATAGGCACATCATTGCTACAGTAAGATGTTTGTTCCCTGACATTTGACTTTTCTCTACCTCACCCATTATGTGTTGCTTTATCTTCGGTTAGTTGACATTTATATCTGTGTGTTACATACCCCCTAGTCCATTGCCTTCCACGTCCCTGTTTATGTCACCAGCTTGTTTTGCAGTCTTGTGTGTGTTATATTCTTGTTTGCAGGGCCTTACTACCTCCTTTGCCATCCTACCTTAATCTTACTTACCTTACCACCTTCCACAAATTATACTTTCTACATATACATACCATTAAATGAAAAAATATTTCAACACACTTCTCATGACTCTTAAGGGCTGCCACATGCCTTCTTTCTCTTGCCACAGCTGTGCACATGAGATTGTATAGGGCACCCTCAGGCTCGTGATCTGCAAGTAAGCCCTACGGCCTTACTGTAGTCTTCCATGCTTCTAACAGTCTCTGCTGTGTCCACAACCAGAATATTAAATGAACTATTTGTCTCACACACTTCCAGGTCATGTTCAGTATTAATGAGCATCAGGACTTGTCAGCCATGCATGGGAAGCAAAGAAAGGCTGGCGGTGGTCATGGGCAGTGTGTCTGAATACCAGGGATTTGGCCTTAGAATGTCAAATGCTATGCATGCCTTCTAGCAGTATAGAGTGATGCAAACTGCATCCACAGAGACATTTACTTGCCAAAAGAGCATACCTCACAACTACCCAGATTTTCACAGAATTACCAAATATTTGCCTCATATTTTTGGCCTTTTCCTTATAAAATTTGCATTTTCTGACAAATCATTTAGGATTGAAGTCACTAAATAATGTCAACCATTTGAGTTTTAGACTTATCCTTCAGAAAAATGCTTGTGGATGCAAAACCTGTTATTCTAAACAATTTTCTAAGTTTATATGACCAATCTTTAAATCCATCCCTGATTTTGGGCCTTTGCCTCCCTGTCCTGTTATTGTTGGTTTTGTATGGAATTCTTGTGCTAAGTGGTTGAGAGGTTCACCAAAGAGAGTGGCACACATCAATCACAGAAGGTACCATTTAATCTTTTCTGAGGATGTCTCCAATCCCAAAGGCTTGCTTATCAGTATACATGTCCAACCTCTATAATATTTGTACATGCTGCATGCATTTGGTGAATAAATTCAGTTGTATCAGTCATTAACCGGGGGCAGGATAACATTAGGTAGCTCATTGATGAATGTAATGCACCATGCAACAAAAATGCACAGCAAATCGTGAGTAACACATATCTAGATATGTTAGTGACAGAAATTCCCCATTCACTTGTTGGTCTTCTAGTCCAGATAACAGACGTTAGCTACCTTGTACAATCATTATCAATTACTCCAATGCACCACCTGCCTGTAGCAGGTGAGGAAAAGTACAAACATGGACATTTGTAAACACAATGTGAAGGAATACTTGGGAACTTTGATACTTCCAATGAAACCTGCAAGTATTGCCCAATATTGCAGCAAATTAAAAGTAAATATCCTCTCTAAGCACAAAACTGTCAGTGAAAAGTGAAAAGCAACAAAAGTAAGAGCACTGACAGTACCACAGCTGGGAAATTTATTACAAAAATAAAGAAAAAATCAAAACAAAGTTACAAAGAATAAATCCTTACAAAACAGTGGTAAGCGTGTTCAGGGATCTACCCCTACATCAGACAACAGTTAAAAATACATTTTTTAATTTTTGGTTTTACAAATATTTTCTGAGAAATTAAGGTGGGGTAATTTATCTAATGACACAGAAGCTGCTGAGCAGAGATGGATTATTAGATTTAATGCAGACAAGCCCCCAGGGTTGAATCAAATGGTGTCACTTAAACCTTTTTTAAAAGCTCGACCCTTGAAACATTGATTCTCTTGAATTTTTAGATTTTTAATATGTTACAATATATTTTCTATATATTTTTTACATTGTATTTTAGATTGTCTGATTATTTATTTATATATATATATATATATATATTAGCATATATAAGCTGGATGCACTAGTATTGTGTGTATATATATATATATATATATATATATATATATATATATATATATATATATATGTGTAGTTTATATATATATATATATATATATATATATATATATATATATAGAGAGAGAGAGAGAGAGAGCTAGATTTATAGTGTTGTCGCCAGGATTATCAGGTTTTTATTATATATAGTTATACACCATACACGGTTATACACATTTCTTATTTATCTTAGCTATAATTCCTTTAGTGTATGGTCTTTTTATTTGCATTACTGTGCTAATATGTACTGATGCACTAATTATTATGTCCTTATTGGGTACAACTGAAATTTTGAAACATCATGTGACTAACTTCCATAATTTAATGAATTATGGGATTTTTAACTGTTGTCTGATAAAGGGGTAGATCCCTGAAAGCGCTTACCACTGTTTTGTAAGGATTTATTCTTTGTAACTTTGTTTTGATTTTTTCTTTATTTTTGTAATACATTTCCCAGCTATGTTACTGTCAGTGCTCTTACTTTTATTGCAGCAAATTAGTTTGCTGCTGTGTCACAGTCATGCTGCAGCCCACAGAGACCAGCAGCAGACACCGCCTCCACAAAGCACAGCGTGGTAGGTAGAAAGCTCATCTGAAGGGCATACAGAGAAGCCCCAATAATGGCACATGTAACAGCATGGGCAGAATAGCCTTAAGTACAGATCAAGTAGCACCAACAAAACTGTGGTTTGTACCGTCACACCTCTGATACTGATGACTTGCTGATCATAAGATGAGAGACAGAGTGCAGAGCATGATGTGTCAGCCTGCAGCATGCGCTGTATGTACACCTGCTTGGACTATGCACAATGTGTATTAGATATGTAGACAAAATGTAAGCCAGACAGAATGAAACTAAAGTAAAACATTCACAGATAGTGATGACAGAGGAAGGAGGCAAAATAATATTTTTTGTGAAAAACATATGTGTGTGTGTGTGTGTGTGTGTGTGTGTGTGTGTGTGTGTGTGTGTGTGTGTGTGTGTGTGTGTGTGTGTTGCTGCACCAAAAATTCCATATCAGAAACCACCTATTCAACCCATCATTTCTGGTAATGGGAAGGTCACAGAATCCATTTCTGTTTATTAAGAGGAGAGTCTGCTAACATTTTGGTCCAAGTTAAAAGCTTTATTAAAGGTAATAATGATTTTTAGAGCTTTTTTGTATGGCAGGAAGGTATGATGAAGGATGGATTGATCTTGGCTATGTTAGCTGTCGGGCCACTTTTTACTGTGATACCAAATTACTTTTATGTCATTGTAGTAGTATGTACATTAGGAAAATTGCAACTATCTGTCTTCTGTTACATACAGTTATGCTCTATAATGTTTTAATTTTAACAGTATTTTTTATCATTAGAAATCTGAGGATAAAAGCCCCCCTGCCCTACCCTTACTTATGTGAGCTATCCATGCTCTATGCTTGTATGCATGTAACTTTCTATCTTTCCACATGGATCCCTATCAGATGATTGAGGTTTCAGAAACTTGAAATTCATAGTTGTGACCATATGATCGAGTTTTTGAATACTCAAAGGTTTTGAATGGAGATTGCAGTAGAATGCGGATCGGAAAATTTAATCTTTTCCTCACTGGTGTGATTTCGTAGTTGGTATATATAATTGCAGGGGCTGTGGGAGGTGCAGGAGGTCTTGCTCCCCTGCAAAAATGTAAAAAAGGCAGATTTTAGTGTGTTTTTTTTTTGATGTTCAAGTTTTTGGAAACTCCATCATGTTGTCCCGACCATGTGAATTTTGAATTTCTGAAAACTTGATCGTCTGATAGGAATCCATCTATATACATGTGAGTGTACACACACAAACACAATAATCTTTCTGAAACTTCAGTAGATATTTGATATTGTATAGCATATAAGTGAAAACCTAGAGTCCCATATATTTAAATTCATCATTTCATTATTTTTAGTTCATTTTATACACTATAAACATGTGCAATAAAATTTCTCTTTAAAGATTTCTATCTGTTTTATTTCCTGCAGACAATCCCCATAGAAAGAGTGGGTTTGCACTGAATTTAGGCATTTATAAGAGATCATTTTCTTTTTCAGTGAATGTATCATGAGAGTAGCTACCTGTGCATAAACATTCTGCTTACTAAAACTGTAGCTTATAGGGAAAGTCAAGTACTAAATCAAAATGAATATTTTAACAGATCCTTGATTTTTTTATCAGTTTTGAAAAGAAGTTCAGATGATCATTTCAGATTTGCACACTACACATTTTAATTGCCTTATGCTCATAAGTCATATTTTCAAAGAATGTACAAGAACAATACACTTATTTATTTAAATTTTGAGTAAAAAATATTGTGATCCTCATTTAAATTTTGAGTGAAAGGAAAATCTTTTCCATGTGTTGTTTTAGAGTTTTGACATATTTTCTTTGTTGTGTTGTAAATTGCTATTTTTCTTTTGTATCAGACTCAGTGCTGTTAGTTGTTAACAAGTGTGAAGGCTGATATGGCAGCTCAGTCACTGGCTTTGGTGCTGAAAGTTTTACATACAAACACTGAGTGTCTTAGCACTTGAGACGTCTCAGATTACAGTATATTAATGTAGGTGACCTCATGTAAGTTGTGTCAGATTCAGCAGCCATTACATATGACAAACAAATCATTATGGCACCTATCGCTAATTAATTATTGTGTTATTTCCCTCCTTAACCACTGGTATTAAAAGATCAAATTAATCATCATGACTTGGTGACAAAAGTAGTAGCCAGAGAAACAGAAGCTGACGCTTAGTTCATATGTCTCATAATCAACATTGCAGCCAGGGCTGGAATTATGTGAAATGGCACGATAGGCAAAGGTCTCCATTGTGTCTTCCTGCTGTCTACTGATCTGAGTTCTCCCCATCATGGTCTCTCTAGGCCATCTGGATTACTTTTTTCTACCTTTTCTGACAGTTTGACTTACTCTTCAGGTTTCCCCCATCCTTTCTACTCATTCTAACTGGCCAAAGCTTTACTGTAATAACTGTGGAGTAAATAAGTGAAATAAGCCAGAAATCTAGAGACCATTAATTCCCAAAAGTCATGTTTTTTAGTTGTTCTGAGGAGCATTTTAAATACTTTTAACAACCTTTTCATCCACTGATATTGTGAATAAAAAATATGACTAAGAGATGTAATTCTGTCTTAATCTTCACCTTTGCTTTTTTCTGCATCCTTTCAACACACACTAGATGACCAAGAGTGGACTGCAATAACTGTGGAATAAACAATCAAATTAAGTTGAAAGCATGGGGATATAGATGTTCTGAGCTACATTTTAGGGCTTTTTTCAATCTTTTGATCCAATTTTGGCCTGAACAAGAATCATGAGTATGGAAAAAAATTCAGTCTTATTATAGGTTATATCTGACAGAATAGCAGTTTGTGATAAACTGAAAAGACAACTGTTTGTGAGGATACTTATATATCTTATCTGGGAATAGTGCCTGTCTGCCTCCCCTCCCCAAAAAAGTCAATTTATGTGTATCCTAGATTGGGATGAAAGTGAATGTCAAGGCACAAATAACCACTATTTTATATATATATATATATATATATATATATATATATATATATATATATATATATATATATATATATATATTTATATTTATATATATATATATATATATATATCAATTGGTTGCTGTCTAACATATTCAGCATGCCTTCTCACCCCTGTTCCCAAAAGACAGGCTCCTTCTGTGTATCACTGTCATGTTAGAAAAGGAAGAAAATGATAGCATAACTAGAACATTGCTGGCAGATGTATATTAACAGCATGCTTTCTTATACAGCCCCCAAAACAGTTATATGTATAGAAATTTAATGTTTACAAGAAAAGTGAAAAAATAACAGTCACGGTAATGTATTCCATCCTGTTGCGTAAATAGTACTCTGCCTCTAGATAAGTTAGAGCGACCTTCTGTTAGCACATCTGAGGTCTGTGAGGAAAGTTAAAGAAATGATGAGCACACTGTCCCCAACCCCAGTGCAAGCGATTTTGACTTTCACTTCCAATCTCTGAAGTTTATGAGAAAAGTTAAACAAAAAATGACCGCACCATCCTAACCCCCCATACTACATTGAACTTTTGTGCACACCTCTGAACAGGGCAAGTCTTAATCCACTGCTATTCCTGTGTCAAAATCCACTTATGCAGAATCAGTGTAAGTGAAAGAATACTCTGTTCTATATAGTATATACTGTCTTTTCAAACTACTGCTAGCATGATTATTAGCTTGAATAAAAGCTGCAAGAATAATATGAAATATAAAGGGTTAATTTAGAAATAGTATAAAATTCTGAAAAATAAAAAGTAGTAAGTCTGCTGGCATAGCATAGTTAAAGTTTGGGATCCATGCAAAGGAGTATGTTATTGAGAAACAAAGTCTGTAAAATAGCTATGCAGATGGCAGCTGGAGGGACATCAAGGTAACAAAGATAGAGCTGGAACACAAGCTTCAGATAGTGCTGGAACACTAAGTTTCAGATAATGCAAGACTGAATTTCCTGGACCAAAGAATCAAGGACAAGTCATAAATTAGAAGAACAAAGAAAAACTGTTATACAAAGAAAGAACTGTTTTACATCAGACTTTGAAAAAATACCAGACCTTCTGGTATAAATGTAACTGTGCATAAACAAGCTTTGGGAATTTGCTATAGAGAGCTGACAGCATATGTGTTGCGTGTTTGTAGAACCAAAAGTCAAATGTAACAGAAATGTACTAACTAAAGTAGTTTACTGAAGCAGTTTGCCTGCGTGTATTTATTGTACTTAGTACAATCCAGTATTTAAAAGTAGCTTGATCATACTAAGAGTTAATATACTGTGGTGTGCTTGCATGCAAATGTAATTAACAAGAAGGAACCAATAGAAGGCAGCACAGAATTCTTCAGTAAAGACCACCAGAATGTCAAAAACTGTGAGGGTTTGGCTGTTCTGTGATGAGATAACAACTTGCTAACTGTACTTTGTTACTTATTTGTTTATTTACTTATATGCCTGACTGTTTTTCTGGAAAGTTTTTTTTTTTTTACTGCTGCTACCCAGAAGAGTTATGTATGTGCCCAGCGACATTGTCTGACTTCAGATAAAAATGGGTGATATTAAATTTTCCACACATCCACAAACACACACACACAAATATACATGCACAAACAATGACCTTGACAAGCCAGGTTTATCAGAAGATGCTCTGATTTTGTAGAAATGTTTGAAGGAATGCCAATTCACCTATGATATGCCTTTTGGATGTTGAGGGAAAACTGTGCACAAAGTGACATAGAGAGTATGCAGACTCCAAAGAAGAAGCCACAGCCAACAACTCAACTAGAGCCATGTGCTGTAAGATAGCAGTACTTTTCATTATACCACTATGTAAATAATTAGTTATTTTCACATGCACATATACATATGCACACATACACACACACACACACACACACACACACACACACACACACACACACACACACACACACACATACACACACATTGTGATATTCTCCTGCCATGTCATATCAGGGACTATTGTTTAATACTGATCAAACAACCGGAGGGATAAGTCACGTGTGTCCACAGAAGGCCTCCATACCCATCAATTGCATCCACTTTACTGACAGTGTGCACCTCAGATGACCAAGTGTGGAAAACTTAATGGTAATAATAATAATAATAATAATTATAGCAATACTAATATTAATAATAATGGCTAACAAATTTTTCAGATGACTGCAAACTGGGAGCCATTATAGAATCCCCAAATGATGTGGATATTCTACAGAAGGGTCTTACAGAAACAGATGCCTGGTGCCAGAGCCATGGGCTCAAGCTTAATGCCAAGAAATGTATAGTTATCCCCTTTGGAAAAAAACATGTACCCATGAACTACCACATAGGTGGCAGGACACTAAACATCGAAAGTGTGATGAGAGACTTAGGGACACAAGTGGACAGTGGTCTCACTTTCGATAACCACATCGCCACAACAGTCAGAAATCCTTCTATGTGGCACACCTCATCACTAAGGGCTTTTCATCCAGAAAAAAGGAGGTCATTGTCCCCCTGTACTCATCCCTCATTAGACCCATTATAGAGTATAATGCCCCATTTGGTATGTACCTCACAAGACATCTGCAACAGTTGGAAAGGCCACAGAAATACCTCACTAAAAGAATCACAGGCCTAAAGCAGATGCCATAGGCCGACCATCTAAAAAAACTCCAGCTATGCTCTGTGGCATATCATCTACTCAGAGCTCTGTGGCATATCATCTACTCAGAGCTCTGTGGCATATCATCTACTCAGAGGTGATCTCTGCTTAACATACAAGGCCATGTCAAAGCCTGAGCTGTTGGACATGCTCCACTTAAAGAAATCCCAATCCCTCAGAGCCACACGCTCCAGGGATCTAAACCTTATCATCACAATGAACAAAACATGCTGGAGGGATAGGTTCCTGACCCAGAGACTCCCCATATTCTGGAATAGACTGCCCATACATGTCAAGCAGAGTGCCTCATTGGCCCTCTTCAAAAGGAACCTTGATGATTGGATGGAAGATAGGAAATTCACCCCGGGGATCATGTCAGTCGCCCTGCTAGACAGGAGCCCAGAAAAGTAAATATTGTAGAAAGAAATTTCCAGGGAATTGTTATTGCTAGGTTTGCATAGGCCTTAGGGCCGATAGCCTAGTACCAACCTATGAACCTATGGTCAAAATATTAAAGCTTTCCATCTTAGTGCCCATAGATGATGCATACTAGTCTTGCAATGGCAGACTACTGACTGTTTGAACTGAGCAAACAATATCAGCTACTTTCGTATAGACATACCTTCCACCATCACCCAGTAGTTACAGCCACTTCTGTGTATACTTCAGACATCTGATTGTGATAAAAATGATGGCCATGTGATGCATTTAAACTCTCTTTGACACAAACATTAGCCACATATTAAAGTATTCCAGATTGTTTCACACAAATCATATTAATCCTGTAAAGCCAAAAATAGTAGGCAAACAACATGCAGCTGGTCATTTTCCTTCACAGATAGCTGAACAATTATATTTAAGACGCTTGGCTCTTGTAAAAAAATAATAAATAAATCACTCAACTTCTTATTGCAAGAATCAGGGACAAAGTCAAAAACTAATGGGGGAGAAAGGCCCAAAATTGGAGATGGAATTTAAATACTTCTCTTATATAGTAATCGATGCAGTAACAGGATGTTCTTCATGTTTCACTGTTGCAGTCATTACATTTGGATTATCTGCTTGCAGGTAGCCTTCAGTCGGCCTGATTAAGAAAGTCTTGGGTCCTGAATCGGTTGCTGTCCCTTCTTCCATGACGTCAGATTGTCAGGAGTATAAAACATGCAGCCGACACCATTACATCAGTCTTTCTTCCCATGCGGTGCCCGAAGTAGAAACAGTTTGCAAGTGCCGGTCGGCCGACTCCTGAAATTTTCATTTTTGAGTTTCAGAACCGAAGTCTTCAACTAAAGCTAAGTACCCCGTTGGGAAAACTTTTTCTTGCTCCTTACCGATGTCAGTAAAAGTTAATAATTGCATTACTTGTGGAAAGCAAATACCTCATAAAGATTTTCATTCGTACTGTATTCCTTGCCTAGGCCCTGACCACGACATACCTTGCTGTCGGTTTTGTGCTTTATTTAATCAGCGCACTATCCATCATCGGTATATTTTCACCTCTAAATATTTTGGTTTAATTATCCAGAAATGTTGTCGGTTAGCCATCTGACTACCAGGATTCCAAAAAAATGCAAAGATAAAGACAGAGACATGCCGCCGAGATCCAAAACTGCCGACGATGTTTCTCTTGAGCCAGTCGCCAGTTCACCGGTACTCAGTGAGGCACGTTCGCAGCCCCTGATACCCGCTAGTTCTCATTCGTAGGCTTCTACTGAGACTCATTCGGAGTCTGGTATGCCGCAAGATGCTTCAACTATGGAACCCGCGGATGTCTGTACCTTGGATGAGTCCAGAGCTGCTGTGCAGGCACCGGCTTCTGAGGGTGTATTCAGGCCTATGGACTTGCATATTAAACCAACACCTCCTTCTTTACTTAGTTCTAAATCTTGAACCATGCCTAAAAAAACGACGCCCAGGCCACATGCCCAGGCCTTTATGCCTAAAAAACAAATGATAAGAATGGCTGAAGATCTAATAGCTCTAATCAGGGGTAGCCAACCCCCCCCTTCTAAGAGGCCTAGGACTGAAGTTGATTATGAATCTTCTGACCTGGATTCTCTTTTTTCTGATTCTTTTGATGATCTGGATTTGCCCTTATCTACTTATGAAGATTCTGATGCAGAGGACTCCATTCCCTCTGCTTCCCCTCCTGAGGATTTTTCTTTTGGGGAACCTTACATGCTCTAAGGGAGCATTTCCACTGGGAAAGCCATGATTTTTGTGATTCAAAAAAGAGGCTTAGGGATTTCCTTTTCCTACCTCAGCATAGTTCTTTAGCTATTCCTCATGTACTAGACATTGTTGATGCTTTTTCGAAATCTAGTTTGGCCCCTGATTCCTTGCCTCCTGCTCCCAGAAAACCTGACAGATACTACAGGGTCCTTGAGTCCCACAAGTTCCTTTTTAAAAATCCTATTGCAGATCCAGAAACTATTTCACAGGGGCCCAAGGGCATTAAGGCTTCTACTGCTAAAATTTCTACCCCTTCTGATAGTGACTCCAGGGCGCTGGATAGATGGGGTAAGAAGGTTTACACTTCTGCAACCTTGGCCATTAGGGCTTTAAATTGCCAGTTTCATATGTTAAAGTATCAGCAACATGTTATTGGACTGCTTAAACAGAAAATGATGTTGATTCCTGACTGTGTGGAAAATAAAGAATTACAGGATTTAATGCATTCTGGTGAACAAGTTGGAAAACATACTTTGCAATGTGGTTTTGATTCATTAGAGGCCTCTTGCAGGGCTGCTGTTACTGGGTCTGTGCTCAGAAGGCATGATTGGCTTAAGGAGCAATCTTTGCCTGATCATGTTAAAACTAAATTGTTGGATTCTCCCTTAAATCAGGACCACCTGTTTGGTAATAAGGCTGAGGAAGTTCTTAAAAAGATGGAAGATAAAGCTAAATCTATGCAAACTCTTAAGATTTCTTACAAGTTCAGCCTCCTAGATTTAGTAGGCACTGGCTCTCTAAGAATTGGTCCTTTCCAGCCCCTTCCAGGTCTTCTCAAGCCAAACCCAGACACAGCAAAAACCCCATGTTTCAGTCCCAGGGGGCACACAGGACTAAGCAGTGGGTGGGGGGGCCCTCCACTTCCAAATCTGGGAGTAATAAGACTCCCCCCCATGGTAAACTGTCTCAATGACTTCCTTTTAAAATTTCCAAGCACTTATCAACTGACTGCCCCTTTGGGGGGAAAGATTGCTCTTCATGAAAAGAATTGGGAACTCATTACCCAGGACAAATGGGTTTTAAATATAGTGTCCCAGGGATACAGGTTTCACTTCCACACATTGCCAACACCAAGCGGGTGGCTGGACCTACCCCCAAATCAGTTGGCAGAGGCCCAAAAACAAGTACTTTCTCTCTTAAGCATGGGGGCTATTCAGCTGGTACCAGAAGAGGAAAAGGGACAAGGTTTCTACTCGAGACTTTTCCTGGTACCCAGAAAAGACAATTCATGGCATGCTATCCTGGACCTGTCTACTCTAAACACCTTTTTGGAGATTCCAAAATTCAAGATGCTGACTCCTCGACAGTTACTTCCTATGCTAGGCAAAGATGCCTGGTTGGCAACACTAGATTTAAACGAAGCATACCTGCGTATCCCAATCAGGGAATCTTGCAGAAGGTACCTACACTTCAAAGCAGGCTACATGCACTATCAGTTCTCTGCACTGCCCTTTGGCTTATCTACTGTGCCCAGGGTATTCACAAAGTGCCTAGCTTCAGTTATTGCATTTTGCACGCAAAGAAATTTTCAAATATACCCATACCTGGACAATTGTCTAATTCAGGAAGAAAGCCAGGACATACTTTTGAATCATCTGGCCTTTGTACAAAGGGTTCTGATTTGTCTGGGGTACACCATAAACAAAAAGAAATCACACCTGGTACCCTGTCAACAAATTATATTGCTGGGAGCAAGCTTTTATACAACTTCCCAAATGGCTTACCTCACGCCAGAGAAACAAATTCATTTGACAACCTAGTTCAAACAAGTGGCCGCAAAAACCCTGCTATCTGCAAGACAAATACTGCAAGCCTTGGGGTTCATGGCCTCCTGCATTCTTCTAATTCCATATGCAAGACTGCATATGAGGAAACTACAGTGGTATCTAAAAAGCCTATGGTGTCAACATTCTCAGGATCTAGAAGCAATGATTCCTATCATACCTTGCCTATGCCTAGAGTTCCTTTGGTGGGCAGAGACCTGCCATCAAAACAAGGGACTACCTTTCACACCAACCCCTGCCACCCAAACCCTAACAACAGATGCATCAGACTATGCATGGGGGGCTCCCCTGGCAGGGAAGTGCATTCAGGGCAAATGGAACCCAAGTCAAATGCACCTGCATATCAATCAAAAAGAAATGTTAGCTATACAGAATGCTCTGACAACCTTCAAGGACCACATTCTTCCAGGACAACTAATGGTAAAGACAGACAACACCACTATTATGTGGTACATAAACAAGCAGGGGTGTACACATTCTTACCCCCTCTGCAGACTAGCCATGGCATTGTGGAACACAGCCTTGAGCTACCAAGTGCACTTACAAGCTCAATTCCTGTCAGGAAAATTAAATATACTGGCAGACGGACTAAGCAGAAACCTCATGGACCCACACGAGTGGAAACTGGAACCAAGGATTTTCAACATGTTGACAAGCAAATGGGGGAGCCCAGATATAGACCTATTTGCCTCTCCCCAAAACTACCAATTGGACAAATTTTGCACAAAGACTCCCCACAAACAAGCCTGGAAAGTGGGTGCTCTGTCCTTCAGCTGGAAAAACCTATCAGTCTATACCTTCCCCCTCTGCCTTTGCTCTCCAAAGTACTACTAAAAATCAAACAGGACAAACCAAGGATGATTTTGATTGCTCCAGATTGGCCACGCCAACACTGGTACCCCTCCTGTGCATTGTGGCATGGTTATCCCCATGGCACCTGCCTCAGACTCCTTCCCTGTTGTCTCAGCAGGAGAACTAGATTCTACACCCTCAGCTTCTAACACTGAACCTTGCAGCCTGGTTAATTACATAATCTCTCCTTTACCATCCCTCAGTAAACCTGTGATGGATATCATTTTAGAGGCAAGGAGGCCTAGTACTAGAAAAATCTTATGCTGAAAAATGGAAAAGATTCTGTGCCTGGAACCAGTCTCAAGGGATGAGCACAGCAGCGCCCAATTTACCTCAGATTTTACAATACTTAACTGAGATGCTTCACAAGGGCCTGTCTTTTTTCCTCCATTAAAATCCATGCCTCAGCCATTTCAGCTCATTATAACACAGAGCCTCCCCTCTTCTCTCATCCACTGCTCAAGCAGTTCCTCAGAGGGGCCAAAATTTGAGACCACCCAGGAGAGCTCCAACCCCAGCCTGTGACCTTAACTTTATTTTGGATAAACTCATTCTACCTCCTTTTGAGCCAGCTGCTACTGCAGATGTAAAATCTCTTTCTTGGAAAACAGCTTTCTTTTTAGCAATCACTTCAGCTAGAAGGGTATCTGAATTACAGGCCCTTATGGCAGTGGAGCCTTTCATCATCTTTCATGCGGACAGAGTGTCCCTCAGATCCAATCCATCCTTCATGCCCAAGGTGGTATCCAGTGTGGCTCTTAATCAGTCCATTCTTTTGCCAACCTTCTTTCCCAATCCACAGAACAAAGGGGAATGGATACTGCATTCCTTGGATGTGCACAGACAACTTAGATTCTACTTGGACAGGACTAAACCTCAAAGGAAATCTGAACAACTGCTGGTGGCATTTGCTGCAGGGGCAGACGGGAAGGCTATTTCAAAGCAAACCATTTCTAAATGGATAGGCCATTGCATTCATTTCTGCTATAAGCACCATGGAAAACCTATCCCCCAGGGGATCAGACCTCACTCCACCAGGGCTGCATCTACCTCTACAGCCTTTCTCAGAGGAGTCCCTACCAGGGACATCCTAGAAGCTGCTACCTGGAGTTCTATGCATACTTTCACCAAGCATTATCCAGAAATGTTGTCGGTTAGCCATCTGACTACCAGGATTCCAAAAATGCAAAGATAAAGACAGAGACATGCCGCGAGATCCAAAACTGCTGCGATGTTTCTCTTGAGCCAGTCGCCAGTTCACGGTACTCAGTGAGGCACGTTCGCAGCCCCTGATACCGCTAGTTCTCATTAAGTAGGCTTCTACTGAGACTCATTCAGAGTCTGGTATGCCCAAGATGCTTCAACTATGGAACCAGCGGATGTCTGTACTGGATGAGTCCAGGCTGCTGTGCAGGCACCGGCTTCTGAGGGTGTATTCAGACCTATGGACTTGCATATTAAACTAACACCTCCTTCTTTACTTAGTTCTAAATCTTGAACCATGCCTAAAAAAATGACGCCCAGGCCACATGCCCAGGCCTCTATGCCTAAAAAACAAATGATAAGAATGGCTGAAGATCTAATAACTCTAATCAGGGGTGGCCAACCCCCCCCTTCTAAGAGGCCTAGGACTGAAGTTGATTATGAATCTTCTGACCTGGATTCTCTTTCTTCTGATTCTTTTGATGATCTGGATTTGCCCTTATCTACTTATGAAGATTCTGATGCAGAGGACTCCATTCCCTCTGCTTCCCCTCCTGAGGATTTTTCTTTTGGGGAACCTTACATGCTCTAAGGGAGCATTTCCACTGGGAAAGCCATGATTTTTGTGATTCAAAAAAGAGGCTTAGTGATTTCCTTTTCCTACCTCAGCATAGGCCTTTAGCTATTCCTCCTGTACTAGACATTGTTGATGCTTTTTCGGAATCTAGTTTGGCCCCTGATTCCTTGCCTCCTGCTCCCAGAAAACCTGACAGATACTACAGGGTCCTTGAGTCCCACAAGTTCCTTTTTAAAAATCCTATTGCAGATCCAGAAACTATTTCACAGGGGCCCAAGGGCATTAAGGCTTCTACTGCTAAAATTTCTACCCCTTCTGATAGTGACTCAGAGCTGGATAGATGGGGTAAGAAGGTTTACACTTCTGCAACCTTGGCCATTAGGGCTTTAAATTGCCAGTTTCATATGTTAAAGTATCAGCAACATGTTATTGGACTGCTTAAACAGAAAATGATGTTGATTCCTGACTGTGTGGAAAATAAAGAATTACAGGATTTAATGCATTCTGGTGAACAAGTTGGAAAACATACTTTGCAATGTGGTTTTGATTCATTAGAGGCCTCTTGCAGGGCTGCTGTTACTGGGTCTGTGCTCAGAAGGCATGATTGGCTTAAGGAGCAATCTTTGCCTGATCATGTTAAAACTAAATTGTTGGATTCTCCCTTAAATCAGGACCACCTGTTTGGTAATAAGGCTGAGGAAGTTCTTAAAAAGATGGAAGATAAAGCTAAATCTATGCAAACTCTTAAGATTTCTTACAAGTTCAGCCTCCTAGATTTAGTAGGCACTGGCTCTCTAAGAATTGGTCCTTTCCAGCCCTTCCAGGTCTCCCCAAGCCAAACCCAGACACAGCAAAAACCCCATGTTTCAGTCCCAGGGGGCACACAGGACTAAGCAGTGGGTGGGGGGGCCCTCCACTTCCAAATCTGGGAGTAATAAGACTCCCCCCCATGGTAAACTGTCTCAATGACTTCCTTTTAAAATTTCCAAGCACTTATCAACTGACTGCCCCTTTGGGGGGAAAAGATTGCTCTTCATGAAAAGAATTGGGAACTCATTACCCAGGACAAATGGGTTTTAAATATAGTGTCCCAGGGATACAGATTTCACTTCCACACATTGCCAACACCAAGCGGGTGGCCGGACCTACCCCCAAATCAGTGGGCAGAGGTCCAAAAATAAGTACATTCTCTCTTAAGCATGGGGGCTATTCAACTGGTACCAGAAGAGGAAAAGGGACAAGGTTTCTACTCGAGACTTTTCCTTGTACCCAGAAAAGACAATTCATGGCGTGCTATCCTGGACCTGTCTACTCTAAACACCTTTTTGGAGATTCCAGAATTCAAGATGCTGACTCTTCGCCAGTTACTTCCAATGCTAGGCAAAGATGCCTGGTTGGCAACACTAGATTTAAACGAAGCATACCTGCGCATCCCAATCAGGGAATCTTGCAGAAGGTACCTACGCTTCAAAGCAGGCTACACACACTATCAGTTCTCTGCACTGCCCTTTGGCTTATCTACTGTGCCCAGGGTATTCACAAAGTGCCTAGCTTCAGTTATTGCATTTTACAGGCAAAGAAATATTCGAATATACCCATACCTGGACAATTGTCTAATTCAGGAAGAAAGCCAGGACATACTTTTGAATCATCTGTTCTTTGTACAAAGAGTTCTGATTTGTCTGGGGTACACCATAAACAAAAAGAAACCGTACCTGGTACCCTGTCAACAAATTATATTCCTGGGAGCAAGCTTGAATACAACTTCCCAAATGGCTTACCTCACGCCAGAGAAACAAATTCATTTGACAACCTAGTTCAAACAAGTGGCCGCAAAAACCCTGCTATCTGCAAGACAAATACTGCAAGCCTTGGGGTTCATGGCCTCCTGCATTCTTCTAATTCCATATGCAAGACTGCATATGAGGAAACTACAGTGGTATCTAAAAAGCCTATGGTGTCAACATTCTCAGGATCTAGAAGCAATGATTCCTATCATACCTTGCCTACGCCTAGAGTTCCTTTGGTGGGCAGAGACCTGCCATCAAAACAAGGGACTACCTTTCACACCACCCCCTGCCACCCAAACCCTAACAACAGACACATCAGACTATGCATGGGGGGCTCACCTAGTAGGGAAGTGCATTCAGGGCAAATGGAACCCAAGTCAAATGCACCTGCATATCAATCAAAAAGAAATATTAGCTATACAGAATGCTCTGACAACCTTCAAGGACCACATTTTTCCAGGACAACTAATGGTAAAGACAGACAACACCACTATTATGTGGTACATAAACAAGCAGGGGGGTACACATTCTTACCCCATCTGCAGACTAGCCATGGCATTGTGGAACACAGCCTTGAGCTACCAAGTGCACTTACAAGCTCAATTCCTGTCAGGAAAATTAAATATACTGGCAGACGGACTAAGCAGAAACCTCATGGACCCACACGAGTGGAAACTGGAACCAAGGATTTTCAACATGTTGACAAGCAAATGGGGGAGCCCAGATATAGACCTATTTGCCTCTCCCCAAAACTACCAATTGGACAAATTTTGCACAAAGACTCCCCACAAACAAGCCTGGAAAGTGGGTGCTCTGTCCTTCAGCTGGAAAAACCTATCAGTCTATACCTTCCCCCCTCTGCCTTTGCTCTCCAAAGTACTACTAAAAATCAAACAGGACAAACCAAGGATGATTTTGATTGCTCCAGATTGGCCACGCCAACACTGGTACCCCTCCTGTGCATTGTGGCATGGTTATCCCCATGGCACCTGCCTCAGACTCCTTCCCTGTTGTCTCAGCAGGAGAACTAGATTCTACACCCTCAGCTTCTAACACTGAACCTTGCAGCCTGGTTAATTACATAATCTCTCCTTTACCATCCCTCAGTAAACCTGTGATGGATATCATTTTAGAGGCAAGGAGGCCTAGTACTAGAAAAATCTTATGCTGAAAAATGGAAAAGATTCTGTGCCTGGAACCAGTCTCAAGGGATGAGCACAGCAGCCAATTTACCTCAGATTTTACAATACTTAACTGAGATGCTTCACAAGGGCCTGTCTTTTTTCTCCATTAAAATCCATGCCTCAGCCATTTCAGCTCATTATAACACAGAGCCTCCCTCTTCTCTCATCCACTGCTCAAGCAGTTCCTCAGAGGGGCCAAAATTTGAGACCACCCAGGAGAGCTCCAACCCCAGCCTGTGACCTTAACTTTATTTTGGATAAACTCATTCTACCTCCTTTTGAGCCAGCTGCTACTGCAGATGTAAAATCTCTTTCTTGGAAAACAGCTTTCTTTTTAGCAATCACTTCAGCTAGAAGGGTATCTGAATTACAGGCCCTTATGGCAGTGGAGCCTTTCATCATCTTTCATGGGACAGAGTGTCCTCAGATCCAATCCATCCTTCATGCCCAAGGTGGTATCCAGTGTGGCTCTTAATCAGTCCATTCTTTTGCCAACCTTCTTTCCCAATCCACAGAACAAAGGGGAATGGATACTGCATTCCTTGGATGTGCACAGACAACTTGGATTCTACTTGGACAGGACTAAACCTCAAAGGAAATCTGAACAACTGCTGGTGGCATTTGCTGCAGGGGCAGACGGGAAGGCTATTTCAAAGCAAACCATTTCTAAATGGATAGGCCATTGCATTCATTTCTGCTATAAGCACCATGGAAAACCTATCCCCCAGGGGATCAGACCTCACTCCACCAGGGCTGCATCTACCTCTTCAGCCTTTCTCAGAGGCGTCCCTACCAGGGACATCCTAGAAGCTGCTACCTGGAGTTCTATGCATACTTTCACCAAGCATTATCATTTGCCAATTTTCTCTAAATCCAGAGCTGGCTTTGCCACTGCAGTCTTGCAGGGCTTTATAGCTGGTTCTAATGCTATCTAAATTCCTCCTCCCAACCATAGCTTTGGGAATCTACCCAAATGTAATGACTGCAACAGTGAAACACAAAGAACATAGTACAGTTGTGTACACCTACCATAAATGTAGATGTTCGAGTGTATTCACTGTTGCAGTTCTGGTTACCCTCCCTCCAGCCCCTAACTTCTTTTGGCTATACCTCTACTTTCCTTTGCTATGATTAAAAGCCTTTTTGGTGTATTTGCTTTTTTGTTGGAGGTATATCATTGTACTTTTTATATTTAATTGCTTCCCATTAGGGGGGCACCTGACATCTGGGACAAGAAAAACTGATGTAATGGCGTCGGCTGCATGTTTTACACCCCTGATGATCTGACGTCATGGAAGAAGGGACAGCAACTGACGCAGGACCCAAGACTTTGTTAATCAGGCTGACTGAGGGCTACCTGCAAGCAGATAACCCAAATGTAATGAATGCAACAGTGAATACACTCGAGCATCTACATTCATGGTAAGTGTACACAACTGTACTTTTTGCATATCATGCATTTTCTAAAGGACATGAAGTCTGAACCTTAAATGTCGATTGTTATTTTGTGACTGCAGTCTGAAGCTCTTAACAATTTACCAGAATGTCATGATTTTTACAAGGAACATACTCAAGGAGTAATTTGGGAACATACTTCAAAATCTGGGACAGATTCCATTTACTCCATTTGCCTCACAAATTCATCCTATCCACTGCTAATTTCTGGTTGCCTACTAGGATATTAAAAAGTAAAAGTAAAATAAAATAAAATAAAATAAAATAAAAATAACTTACCTAATAGTATCACCACCTGATGCTGTAGTCTAAAACTATCCACTTCTCTTTCACAGCGCAATATTTGTAAGATTTCTGCTCCTTGCTATTCCAATGTCATTACCATTATGGTTCGGGTAACCAGACCTGCAGAGGGCCACTCACAGAGAGTTGATGTCTGGTACACACATATTGGCTGTTATTTAGTTGAAATTTTGCTACCATTACAACAAGCCTCTGTACCACATCAAGGTAGTTAGCCCCACAGAGGACAGATCATGTACATCAGCAGACATTCAGAGACAGATGCAAACACACAGACACAACCATGCACACACATGCACATACACACAAACACAGACACACACACACACACACACACACACACACACACACACACACACACACACACACACACACACACACACACACACACACACACACATACCTACTCATACCTACTCACAGAAACAGACACAAAGGTGCACAAAGGCACACAAAGACAAGTATACAGACACACACACATACACAACTAGACACAGGTACACACAAACTCACAGAGAGATAGGCCCAGACCCATGGATGCACATAGACATAGACATGCACATATAGTGAAAGACACATGCAGAGGCACACACACACACACACACACACACACACACACACACACACACACACACACACACACACACACACACACACACACACACATACACACACACACATGCACACACACGCACACACATGCACACACACTTGCTCACATGCATGGTTTCTCACACACACATACACATGCAGTTACATATACAGACGCACACACATACACACACACACACACACACACACACACACACACACACACACACACACACACACACACACACACACCATCCCTGGTCAGATTTACCTTCAATGTGCAGTTGGTACCTCAACACATTTGCAGATCCATACCCTTCATTTTGCCATCCAGTGGTCTTGCCAGTCCTGGTCCTATTTCTGTGATAATGCCATACCTTCTTGTCATGCCTAGTGACCCTGATGGTTCTCATTGTCCTTGCTGTCTCATGCAGTAATACAGCTGCTCCTCAGTGTCCTTGTTCTCCCATAAAGTGACCCTATTAGCCCTCTACTCTGTCCTTGTCCTCACATCCAGAGATCCCAATGCTCCTTGTCATTCTTGTCATATCTGGTAATCCTGCCTTTCCTTGTTTTTCCATCACATCCAGTATCAGGCTTATGAATTAGGAGTCTCGTGTTCTCCCACTGTAGCACCACGATGTAGATATGCAAGGAAGACTCAGAGGTGCAGTCTTAGGCCTCACTCAACATGTTACATGCATTTCTTTGCTATAGAAACATATTTTAGTCCTGAAAACTTACAATTCTAACAATGTGACCTTCCACATTAATGAAGTATAACACAAAAATATCCAACATTTCAACTGCATGCTACTTACTTACGGTCCGCTAATGATTGGCAGTGGATTTTTACGTGCCGAGTTGCCAGCCCTGACGCACAATCTTCAATGAAGGTACGCCCATTCACGCGTGTCTCCACACAGAAGACGCTCTAGCTGAGAATCGAACAGGACAATTGTACTAAGTACAATAAATACACTGAGACAAACTGCTTCAGTTAATACTCATTTTACTATTACATTTTCCTTTCAGATCTACAAGCATGCAACACAGATGCTGTCAGCTCTCTACGGCTTGTTTATACACACTCATATTTATACCAAAAAGTCTGATATTTTTTCTCAGTCTGATGTACTACAATCTTCCTTTGTATAACACTTTTCGTTGTTCTTCTAATTTATGATTTGTCCTTGATTCTTTCAAGTTCGGTGGTCCAGGGAAACTCAGTCTTGCATTATCTGAAACATGGTGTTCCAGCACTATCTGAAACTTGATGTTCTAACTTTATCTTGCTTGATGTTACATCTCTTTACTTTGTTGATGTCCTTCCAGCTGCCATCTGCGCAGTTATTTTTACAGACTTTGTTTCTCAATAACATACTCCTTTACATGGATGCCAATATCTAATTAAGCTATGCCAGTACATTTACTACTACTTATTTTTCAGCTATTCCTAAATTAACTCTTTATATTTCATATCATTCTTGCAGCTTTTTATTCAAGCTAATAATCATGCTAGTGAAAAGACAGTGAATTATTATTCTTTCAGCCAGAACCTGTTCTAGCAAGCAGTAGTCATAAGGGAGAAAGCGAGTCCCAGACAGGACACCAGTCCATCACAGGATACACATACTTACAATACATCACATTTACACCTACAGGTAAATTCATAGGAACATCACTTCACCAAACCACATGTCTTGAGAACAAAATCCACAAAGAAGCAATGAGGACAGTTAGACTCCCTGCAAGGAAGACATTCCAACTGGGAACTGAAGTGAGAGTAAAATTTACAAATTGTTAAGTACCTAAGAAATCAAGAGAACAGTGGGCCCTAGCAATGCCCGAGCTTACTGTTAGAATTAAATAATGTTAAAATCTTGGTAACAGGCTCGGACATGGGAACATGGATAAATTGCTGCAACACCTCATCCAGCATCTGAGGCAGGAAATAGTATGTATGGATTAGGTGGTCAAGACCTTTTACTGCCAGGCAAGTGGAAGTTTACATTAACCTACTGAAGGGATAACTCTTCCAATGAGGTTGAAAAAAGCCCAACATAAGGAAAAAAAAAACAGAATTCCTAGAGCTCTTAATGTTTCCTTAAAGCTCTGCAGCAATTAACTGGTTTCCTCTGGAGATGGTGCCTATGAAACTGGACTATGACAACAGAGTTGTGTCAGGAAATTGCCATGACAGTTGATGGTCAAGTACATTTAGTGTTGCAGCAATGATTCCTGGAACTTGCTCCCTATAGGAGACTTGACAGCCAGCCCAATACTGACTGTTATACAGTCATGTTATGCTCCCAATACAACTACACTATGTACAGAAATAATTTGTGGGAAGACTCTCACAACTTATGGACCACAGGGTGGATGGGTGGCTGGCCACTGGAATAACTTGGAGATAACAGTCTAGAATGGCTCTGAAAAACCATGCCCTAACACAGGATGCAAGACCCAGATAATAATGTTTGGAAAAGGTATGCCTAAAAGGAGCAACTATTGTTGTTTTTGATTTGGCTTCCTTTATCTTTTGCAGTATCTTGGAAATCAAGAGTACTGGAAGAAAGGTGTAGAGAAACGCATCTACCCCTTTTATGAAAAAGTCATATATTGCTCAGGTCCCAATTGCTGGTATCCTTGTGCAAAGCTTACTTAGCTATTTGTTCTTTGGAGAAGCAAAAAATCTCTTTCTGTCAAATTCTACCTGTGGACTAAGTACAAAATATGTCCCTATTCTGCATTCATTCTTGGGGATCTGCTTCTGCTCTGCTCAGCTGGTCTATGCCATATTACTTTCTGAGATAGGATATCTGATGCCTTGATGGTCTAATTTGACTCTTGGGTTATATTTCAAGCTTGTATTGCTCATCATCATCATCATCAACAACCTTCTTTTTCTCTTTTTCTACATGGGGTTGTGGAGTTGTGTCAACCATCATCATCTCTTGATTCAATGCCACTCTCCGTCTTTAACAGTCATGCCCAACTGTCTTAGGTCTTCTCTCACACAATCCATCCACCTCTTTGCTGGACTCCCTCATTTCCTCTTGCATTCCTTTTATCTGTTCCAAATCTTCTTCACCAGACTGTCTTCTGCTTTCCTGCACATGTCCAAACCACTGTAAGTTATTCTCTTTGACCTTCTCTACAATTGAAGCTACTGGAGCTTCTGCCCTGATGTCCTTATTTCTTCATCTATCCCACAGTGGGCATCCTACCACTCATCTCAGGCACTTCCACTCTATCGCCTCTAGCTTTCTCAGCTGATCTACCTTTACTGCTAAAGTTTCTGCACCATACAGTATTACTAGTTGCACCACTGTTTTGTACACCTTACTTTTCAGCTTCTTTGAGATTCTTCTGTCATACAATATCCCTGACATTCTGTGCCAGCTGGCTGGAACCCCTCTAATTCTAGCTTTGACCACCTCATTTAGACTTCCCTCCTTCTCAACCACTCCTCCCAGATACTTGAAGCAGTTAACCTGTTCCACTATTTTCTCTTCTCAGTTTTCAGCATCTTCTGATTTCCTTCATTTGCTCCATTACAACTATTTCATCTGTAGTCAGTTTCCTCCCATGAGTCTTCAGTTTTGCATTCCATTCCATTCCCCTATCCTTTGCTGAAGTTCTTGCTCAGAGTCTGCCTGTAATGCCATATCATCTGCAAACAGCAGCTATGCTGATCTTTCCCCTTGGGCTTTTGCTAATGTAGTCTATTACCAGTATGAACAGCAGAGCGGTCAGAGCTGAACCACTATGCCCACTACTTTCCAATGGAAACCCCTTTGTGATACAAAACACTATTCAAACTTGTGTCGTTGGGTCCTTGTACATAGCCTTTACTAATTATACCAGTGTTTCTGGGACTTCGAAACACAGCAAGACTGCTCAAATCAGCTTTCGGGACTTTGTCATATGCTTTCTCCAAGTCTAGGAATGCCCAGTTGGACCCTTTCATCATGTCCAGCTTCTGCTCAACTATCTGGCTCAATGGAAATATAAGGTAGGTTGTGCTGCAGCCTGACATGAATCCAAACTGCTTACTTACTTTGAAACACTACAAAGAATAACAGACATGAATGTACCTACACATTTACAGGGACTGTGAACCATTTTCCTGACAAAGTCTTCAGTAAGGTTGTTGCAAATAGCATTTGCTACACCTCCTACTCAGTGGAGAGAATTGCTAAGCCAGACAATAGCTCTTAGCTCATTGATGATTTCACATTGATCTTAACTAGTTTCACTTCTAAAAGTTTGCATTCTGTACTAACAACTGTAACACTAACTGGCACAGAAAACTACATCTGAACTGTGATAAAAGTATTTAAGTAAAGGTCCTGAACCGGTTTCCATGGAAGAAAATTAACACATCCTTTGGGGATGCATCAGGTGCTACAATTCCAGAAAGGGTTTTAAGTTCATGGACACGTTCATGTGAATCAAAATTATAGTGGCTACTTTTAGTACCTGATAGTTGCTCGTAGGAACCTTGCACTGTTGCATCAAGGAATCTTTGAAAACATCAGTTGGGACTTTAATATTGGATATAAATCCAAACGGTTTATGAAATTCTCACAGATTTTGAAAACTGTCTGTAAATGAGACTGGTGCAGTGCTTATCAGTACATTGAAAAACTCTGTCTGAAGCCTAACATTTGCATTCTATACTAGTTCAAAATGTTCTTTGTAATCAGATAAACACTTTATCATTGTGTCTCTTTTCTGCTGGAAAGCGGTGTTAAACAAAAGTTGTTCTACCATTTTAGAAGCTTCTGCAAGGCATGTTCAGATTCAATTCTTGGTATTTCTACAGCTGAAGCCAGTACTTTCATGCAGGTAGAAATATCAATTAAAATCCTCTATAGTACATTTGTGGTACAATTTACCCTAATCAACAAAGTATATGAAACCATTAGATATAAAATAAAATAGTATGATGTGAGTTATGGACACAGTCCCTTTATTTATCTGTATACACTTCCTAAGCAATTGAGAGGACTGATCAACATGGACCTTTTTCAGACTTGGTTAAATCACGCAGTAAGTCAGAGTCACACAGTAGACAAACAGAGACATCAAACACTGAAATAGATGAGTGCATTTACAGCTGTTAGGCTTAATAATCCGCACTAACTTTGTCTATCTATATGTTGCACAATGACTTGTACTAAATATTTCATCTCATTCAATGTTCGGGTCTATATTAGAACACCAAACTTTCAAAATTTTGAGTGTTCTAATATCGAACCCTTTTCTTCTTCTTTCGGCTTTTTCCCGGTTAGGGATCACCACAGCGGATCACCTGTCCGCTCATGATTGGCAGTGGAGTTTTACAGTGTCGAGTTGCCAGCCCGGCGCCCAACCTTCCAGAGAAGGCACACACATGCACACACTCACACCTAGGGCCAATTTACAGTGTCCAATCCACCTACAGCATGTCTTTGGGATGTGGGAGGAAACCGGAGCACCCAGAGGAAACCCACACGACCACAGGGAGGATATGCAGACTCCGCACAGAAAACATTGAACATACAGAACGGCAAATTTTTTTCTAGGGAAAAAATTTGCTGTTCCAAAACACATACACACAACACAAGCACACCAAACAAACAGCAATCCACACACATACACCTAAACTCTTACACCTAACCCTACATTAAACTATACATACACCACTAACTATCCACTTACCTTAACCCAAACCCTAACCCTAAGGTCCGTCACTATCACACAGTCACCTCACCCGTGCCATAACCCTAACTCACCTACCCCGCCCTAACCCTCACGTCCACACAATCGCACGATTACCTGACTCGTGCCCTAACCCTAACTCACCTAACCCACCCTAACCCTCACGTCCACACAATCGCACACTTACCTGTACCTGACCCGGAACTTTCCACCACAGCTCTGAAAATACCAAAGCAACAGAAACGGACAACCGAATTCTTTCCCTAGGAAAAAAAATTGGTCTTCTGTTTCTTCGATATTTTCAGCGTTCGCTGAAAACAGGTCGATATTAGAACACTCGAAATTTTGAAAGTTCGGTGTTCTAATATAGACCCCAATGTTTGCACAATTCCCTTTAGCTGATACAATGCCACCTTTATAGTTTCTCTCCTACTTTCCTAGCAAACCAAGAATAGTAGCTTGACATTAATGTTCATGTGTCTTTCCAGCATCTGTCTCCAGTTTGTTGATGCTGAGCAGAGTGTGTAAATGTTCTGCATACACCCTGAGAGTAACCAGAAAGCATTAGAGTTAAATTGTGGAAAGCATACAGAATATAAAATGCTCTAGACTTCATTCATTGCTTTATTCTTCAAATGCACTGTTATTATTGCAATGAAAGTTATTATTGCACTCGGAAAGTCATTAATATCTAGTTTGTTTTGTCACAGGGTCTCAACATGTCTATATGATCAACATGCTGCAATATGAGTCCTCTTCACATTTCACACAAACAATTCAAAATACAACCTGTGGCTACAGTGCTTGAAACAGCCACAGAACAACAACCACAGAAAGAATTTATTTATTCTTTTGTTCTTTAAGTACCAGGCTAATTATTTAATTAAAAATTTAATACAAAGACTTAAATGAAATCAAGTCAATGACGAATGACGAATGTCCTTGTGTATGTTCAACCATGGTGGAAAAACTGGTGAAAAAAAATATGATATTACCAATATCCATTCATAACCATGTGTTCATAGTATATGTATACCTTCCTTTCAGCCAAATTCCAATGTTCCTTTCAGCCAGGTAGTACATAATAGCTAAGACTATGGAATTCTAAAGCGGCATGTCGATGACTAACGTCTTTCTACATTAATTTCTATCTTTTTTGATCTATTGTTTTGCCACGATTTTACCTATAGATCTTTTCACTTCAGCAGATCCCTACACATTCTGGTGCTTTGTCATGACAGTTTAAAGCCTTGGACATTTTCCTCAGCTAGATAGCAAATGTTGGAAGTGTGATGGGAAAGAAAGATGTAACTGGGAAAATGTTTTTTGAGAGTGTAATAAGATGACAGATTTTAAAAATTCCCTACAAAGTATTGTGTATTGGGGGAGCAAATGGCTGTACCTAAGGAAATGATTCTTCTAGGACACAGGATCTGAATTACTTAGAAACAGTAAGGCCTTATTAAGCTTAATTCCTTTGGCTGCCAAAAAAGCAATTACTAGAAAATGGAAATCAAAATCTAAACCAATTGTAATTGAAGTGCTAAATATAGTAAAAGAGATAAAATAACTGAATATTAGATTTTTAGAAAAGGGAAGGAACAAATTACATAGAAATAAATGGATTTTGTAGGGAAAATAGATGCAGAATAATATTCAGGAGGAGGAATAAGGTTTAAGATAAGGCATAAATTAAGCAATTTATATAATGTTTGACTAAAGAGTTGTTATAAAGAAACAAAATATGTATGTAATATATAATGTATGTAAATGAAAAAAAATGTTACGTATTTTCTATAATGTATGTGTGCTTATATGTTAAGTGATAATTTAATACAAGTGTTTAAAAAACAAACAACATGAGTCTGCTTGTCATGGTTCATGACTGTGAAAAAAGTGTAGTTCTATGTTTTAAAAACTACAACTACTGGTGACTTGGAATGAACTTGATATGCATAACGCTGTCTATGAGAAGCATGCTGTTTTAGCTTACGTGTTGAGGTACAAAAGGCAAGGTCAGTGGTGATAATCAGTCACTCATAATTGTTCAGGATATTCCTACCCTGCTACTCCAAGAAGGTTACAAAGTGCGCCGTTGTAGTGTGTCACATTATCCTATTCATTCTTCCTTCTAAAAATGCTGCATATAACTGCAATCAAACAGGACAATCCCACGGCACCAGCATGAAAGTGCAACATCTCAATTTAGGACTGAAGATGAAGACAGGAATACCACAGGCTAAAAGGTGAAGTGGTGCTGTTTGTCATTTCTTTACATTATGTTTTAATGTTATTACAAATTTCACTGCTCTGGTAAGAAACCCATATTGCTGACTGAAGAGACTTCTGCGGGACATCTGCTTCTGTTTGTTTCAAACAAAATTTACAAAGAGAGGATATGTGTGTGATAAGTGCTGTCTAGAAAATAAGCATAAAATGAACGCATCTGCCCATCCATGTATCCGCATCCCCTTTTTCCCATTTTTCATATGAGGTCAAGGTGTCACGTCAACAGTGACAATCATCTTGAGTCAAGGTTTACAGCTCCAGGTGGCTAGCCCTGCCACTATAGTTCTTCTACACCACACATTCACATGCACACTCATACCTATGGCCAATTTAGTGTGTCCAGTCCACCTACTACATGTCTTTGGAATGTGGGAGCATTGTTTTTCTAGACATTCAGTGTACTCATATAGATAACAGTGACAATCAAATACTTATTAGTGGCAAAAGGACCTCTCTATATGACCTTTCCATGAGTGGAATTAACCAGAGCACAATGAGAAATCACTGAGGGGAACAATCTAAAATGGGCAGGAGAACAGAGTTTAATTGCTGTTTGATGGAACAGCCTCAGACAGACCTGAAAAACTGTGAGCTGTGAAGAGGAACTTTTTAGTGACATATGATACCCACTGTTTTTATGAACCTGTAATGCAGCTTCATGTGTAAGTCCCTATTCCCAGCATATGCACTTTAGATTAAAAGCTTTAAATATTGTTAAAAATAAACAAAATGTTGTCAAATCTAAGCATACTCCATTAATATGGTGTAGCAAAGCTAAGCTAAACTACCAACCACTCTTATGGGTTAGATTGCTCTTCCAGGTAGCTCATGCACAGTCTTTTAACTCTGTGCCTCTTAATCCCTCTTAAAACTGATGTTTCAAAAGGTGATGGATTCTAGTTAATAAATCTTCTTCTTTTCCTTTCAGCTTTTCCTGTTAGGGGTCACCACAGTGGAACAACAGTCCGCAGAATGGTTGGCAGTAGAGTTTTACAGTGTTCAATTGCCAACCCAGTCCCCAAACTTCCACAGAAGGCACACACATGCACACAATCACACCTAGGGCCAATTTAGAGTGTCCAATCCACCTTCAGCATGTCCCCTGATTGTCCCTGAGTATTTCTGGAGTTGTGCCTGATTCCAGGAAGATTTGTCTCTGACTGGTTGAGAGCTATGCTTGGATTCATAGTCTCATATTTCAACCCCTGCTGTTTGGCATTCTCCAAATTTCTGCATTAATTCCAGATAAATACTCTGACTCTGTGCCAGTGAGCTGGCACTTCAAAGATCCAGTTTTGGATATTTCCCTCCTACAATTTCCCCAGGCTGAGGGCTTGGCATAATGGCTAAAGTGTTTACCCTATAGACAAGAAGTCCAGAGCTTGATCCCCAGCAAGGGAAGTTGTCTAGGTTTAAAATTAAGTATGAAGGCAGCTAGCCTAGTGTTTACTTATAATAAATCATGAGGTTTGGGGTTGTGGAATATTAATACTTTTCAGCCAGATGACAAACTAATTCTAATACAACTGTTACCCATAGATGCACATGTCCAACACTGCATCCCTACATATGCAACTCAGACAGATATTCCTTATTAAAGTTTATGCCTTACAGTGTTAAAGGAGATCTGGCAGTCAATTTTAGAGTATCAACTCATGCATACTTTGAGTAAGAAGACTCAGGACATTGTAGACCAGTTATTCCAGTCACTTTACCCAGATTTATACAACCTGAAAGCAGCCATTGGTAGGACAAAGCTGTATCCACAAAGATATGCTACATACCCTGGCTGTTTGCACAACTGGAGGCAACAATCATGTGTACAACCAGGATTTCTGAAATAGTACACTAACATCCAAACTTCTTTTCCACCCCCAACAAAAGCAGGACTATCCAGACCGTTGTGATTTTTACACCACGCTGTCAAGTTGATTCCACTTGTTAAATATAATTTATTTTTGTGTCTGCAATGTATACATACCTTAATTATTGAATTAAAGAGGCAGCATGTATATTAAAATTATTTTGTATGAAGCTTTTAATTAGAGCACTAGTACTATGACAAGGACACATCACTTTGGACACCATTATCTTCTTTGTTTGTTGACTTGTACCCTATTAACTTCATCTATGTTATTGAAATTGGAACATCTTGTCTTCTTGCACTGGGTAAAATGTAGACCCTTAAAATTTAATTTGTATAATAAGACTTGAATGAGCTATACCTAATTACACCTATGGCAAGACTAAGGTAACTGTTACTGATGTCCCAGTACTACTATGTGCCCTTTGTGAGCATAAACTGGCAGTGTCATGTACTCAGACAATAACATTAGTGAATATTGTCTGGAACTCTGCAATGCTCATCCTGCCTGTGTGATGTCCTACATGGCAACAATTGCCAAACATAGCAGTTGAACAACCACAGCAGTTGCATCCTGCAAAGTAGAGGTAATGGGGGAAAGGGAATCAGTACCCATAATGAAAAATACAGTGTTACAATACAACAGTACTACAGTGCTACAGTGAAGTTGCTGAGCTCAGGGCCTCATCAGAGCCCATGTAAGAGCCCATTTGCTGGCTGCCATGGTTTGTAAACCAGATCGGATTGATACAAATCAATCCCATGTTTAAAGTGTTATTGGGTTGCAGAACCTTATCTTAATCGTTTGCTAATCCCATATCAGTGCTACCATTATATGAACAAAAGTGTCCCTAATATTAATGTAATACTTAACAATTTTCACTCATAACTGTTTATCTTTGTCTCTGCTTCGTGTTCTACTATGTGCATCTAATATTGCACTGAGCATCTCATCTTTTAGACATTGGCATGCTAAAATTAGGTCAACTCTAATTAGGCTATTGTAAATCAAGTACAATTTAAGGTGCTAGAGCCTTTCACTGTATGATAATACCTTTATAGAATTTGTTTGATGTGTACTATCTTTGAATACATTCCAATTTGTTTATTTCTAAAAATAAATAAGGACAGAAACAGGAGCAGTACTCAGCCAGTGATCTTATCAAAACTCGGTATTAAAGAACTAATGCAGCCATATATCTAGATAAAAGTGACTTTCATTTTAACACCAAAGGACTTCCTTGCTACAATGGAAACATTTGTAAAATTGCCACCTGTCATCCACTTAACTGTGCCACTTGGAATAGCAGTGTGTATGTCAGTGACATCCTGGAAATTATATAGTTTCAGTTTTCTTTTTTAGATAGCTTACATCAGCCTTTATGTTAGCCCTGAATGTCTCCACTGTTTTCAGTTCATTATGCCAAAATATATATTTTTTGATTGCCAAATGGTCTAATGTTTAAATATTTCCAACCATGTGTGACAAAGGGAGATAATGTCAGCACAGCTATCTGGAATTTTGTAAATAATTATATGCCATTTGTGAATATCAACATGATTCATATAAGATGCTTGTGTTAAAAATGTATTAGAACTGTGTGGCATGTATAAATCAATCTAGGTTTGTACAGATGTGTGTTGAAAAGATATTTTAAAAAGTGCTTGTGCTTAAAATGTAACCGCAGCATGCCCTACTGGAATACAACAGAAATGTGCATGCACTATTGTAACTGTTTAAATGTACATATTTTAACAGTGTAAACTGGAATACAGGAGGTTAACTTCAGTCCAGCAAAACTTCAGTAAAATAGCCAAAATTAAATTACTTTATGGGTAGGCCATAAAAAGATTTTATTTTGCAGTTTCAGTGCAGCAACAGACACAATGTCTATACTAGGAAGCTTTTTCTATTATCTTTAAGGTGAAATAATTACTGGTTTTGAAGTGTGAAGGGATGCAATTGTTTTATGACTTCCACCATCTGCCTAAGATCTGAGATCTACATATTTTCACAGGTAGATGCTAATTGCTACCAGCTGCCATCAATGGTTGTTTTGGGCCTGGGATAGAGTCAGATGACAAGAAATTATGTCATTCTGCAAGCTATCCCAGCAGTAATATTTGAGATTTTAATTTAAGAAGTCTCTTACAGAGACAGCATTATGTATTCTGTCTTTGACCTGACAACAACTAGAAAAGATCCATTCACCACATCTATCTTGCTCTGTAAGTTTCTGGAGAATAGTAAATCTTAGATATAATCATAGGTTCATAGGTTCATAGGTAGGTACTAGGCTATTGGCCCTAGGGCCCATACAAGCCAAGCCAAAAAATGTACCCTGGCTTTCGGCACCCAAGAAAATTATTTTCCTGTGCCCCTGTCGAGCAGAGCCACAGAAGTGATCCCCGGGGTGAATTTCCCATTTCCCATCCAATCATCAAGATTTTTCTTGAAGAGTGCTAATGAGGAGCGCTGTTTGACATAGATAGGTAGTCTGTTCCAGAGTATGGGAAGTCTCTGGGACAGGAATATATCCCTCCAGTATGTTCTGTTTATTGTGGTGACAAGGTTATGGTCCCTAGATCTTGTAGCTCGGAGGGATTGGGATTTCTTTAAGTGGAGCATGTCCAACAGCTCTGGGTTTGACATAGCTTTGTATGTTAGGCAGAGATTGCCCCTGAGTAGGCGATATGCGATGTAGTAAAGCTGTAGTTTTTTGAGTCGGTCTGCATAGGGCATATGTTTGAGGCCAGTAATCCTCTTTGTGAGGTATTTCTGTGGTCTTTCCAGTTGTTGTAGATGTCTTGTGAGGTACATACCAAAAGGGGCGCTGTACTCTATAATGGGTCTAATGAGTGATCAGGAATATAGCAAAGCTTAGTTTAGATAGTTTTCTTCACTTATTTAAGACTGTCCTGCAATGTTGTTTTAAATATTTCCTGTGATTTTGAACTTTGATGTCACTGCAAATATATATTTAGTATTGCCTTGTTTTTTTATTATTTATTATTAAATATATTTAAACCTTTCATTGTGGCTGATCTGTCTAGAGATATTTAAGTTCTGAGAGTACTTACATATTTACTTGGTGACACTGTGGGTCACTCCTAATAGCCTTGCTCTTGGCCAAATTACTATCTGTATTAATAGTAACATTACACAATAAAATTGGGTACCCTTTGTTAAGGGCCTTAAAGTAGCTGATACAGATCTGGCTGGTGGCAGTGAAAACTACCTTATAGTCTGGGTAAAAGGGGGCATAGCTAGTAAACCTGTGCCAGCCTTTCCCAGGTGTGTGTGTGTGTGTGTGTGTGTGTGTGTGTGTGTGTGTGTGTGTGTAAATCAAACCTCAAAGAGTGTGTGTGTCAGCTACTTGGGCATTGACACAAAGCATTAGTTAGACAAAGAGAGCACTGGAGGTCTTGGCTTAGCCACTCAGCTGAGATCTCAACTCTATAGCTGTACCAGCGGGGAGTCTTATTGAGGATCTGCAGAAAGAGGGAGAAATCAGCCCCAGACCAACTGTGGTCTCTGTGTGCTCTTAAGGGAAACTGCACTTGATGCACAGAGCTGTATCTTGTAATACTGTGGGTGTGTGCCTTGTAATCCTCTCAGTGTACGTCCCCCACTGGTGCCTTGATTACTGGTCCAGTGGCGGGTCGTCACACCATATATTATAATGTCTTTCATAAATTCACAGACTTTGTTTAATAATAATCTGTTTAATAAGAAGTACCACATCATTATTATTATTTTTTTAATTTTATGTAAAGTGCATACATTTTAAATGTTATAAGTAGGGCAGTACCAGCTCAAATATCACACTGATAAGGATGGGGAAGGAATTTGAATTTGTTAACATGTTTACCAATATACTTTGTTTTACTACAAAATAAACCACTCCCATACCTGAGAACAGGTATATAGTCAGAAAGTTTGGGATGAAACTATCGTTCTGCTTATTATTTGTTTTGTTTGGATCACTTGTTTGTGTGCTTAATAAAGGATATTCGACTGAAAACAGACTGTCTACCCTACTTGGATTACTTCTAAATAGCTACTAGAGTTAATAATTCTGTATAATATTAATAATATTTCAAAATAAGTTTTTATTTTTTGATTTAGAGTGTTTTAAGTTTGCTATTTCTGCTACCATTTTCTGATTTTTTTCTGCTTTTTAATATATAGTGATTAACTAGGCATACAGGAATTGAGAAACTTCTACACAGAGACGTTTCTTACACTGTATAGTTTAAAATATACTAGCATTAAGCTTATGTTTGTGTTTGTGTGATGGTGGTGGTGGTAGTGTGTGTGTGTGTGTGTGTGTGTGTGTGTGTGTGTGTGTGTGTGTGTGTGTGTGTGTGTGTGTGTGTGTGTGTGTGTGAGACAGAGAGAGACAGAGAGGGAGAGAGAGTGTTTGTGTATGTGTAATTTGACTCCTAGTTTAGAATTGTTCACTTTCTGCTTTGTGTTGTTAGTTTAAACTACCTGTCTTTTTTTCCGTGGTATTCACTTTCTGTCCTTCCATAGACTGCATTTCCTAGGTTATTTCTTTACCTTTTTGGATACCTTTCACTATTCCTGAAAAGGTAATGCAGTTAAATTTTAGTTTTTTAGTGCATTTCTTTTAACTGTAATGTATGTTAAATTTGTATCACAATCCTGATTTCCTTTTTGTTTTATTTCATTTTAATTATCAGTTTTCAGGAAAATTTAGTTACGCAATGGCATTACTTAAGAAAGGTAAGCAATTTCTTTCTTAAATAATATCACTGTATAATAGCAATGATCCATTCTTGTGTGTGGGTATATATAGATTTACCCAATGGTTGCCTTTGTTTAATCACTTAGGCATCACCCTCTTGCTCAAACCACAATAGACATGGTTAAATCTTGATATACCCACACACAGTCATGGATTATTGCTAACAAAGCTATCCCCCCATTTTAACTAACTGTTTGCTCTGCAAAGTTATAACCTTTTAATGCCATGGGATTTTAGTGTGAAATTTTCTGTGTAGTCATTAGGTAACCAAACTATCAAAACCATCAATAAAAAACTAGGGTCACTTTACAGAATAAAAGCCTTCCTAACCCCCCAGCTAAAATTGCCATAGCTCACTCTCACCTTCTTTCAACCCTTCTGTATGCATCCCCTCTACTCTGAATTTAAACAAGACTGTCCTTAGCAAACTCTCAATTTGCTACAACCACATTGCCAGGTTTTCCACTGGGCTGCCATTTAGGACACACCACTGCATCAATCTAAACCAGCTTGGGTAGCTTGAACTACCCAGCCTAATCCAGTATAACCAACTGATTATGGCCTATAAAAACCACTATAATCCGGACAATACTCCTACACTTAAAAATATTATCACCCCCTATAACAATCCTAGACTGCTTCGATCCTCTAACAAACTACTAATTCAGACTAGCAAAATTAATAACACCGCCGGTGACTCTCTCTTTGCAAACTCTGTAAGTAGATCCTGGAACTTTCTTCCAGCTGATATTACCTTACTTTCCACCTTAGGTCAATTTAAAACTATACTCAAACAACATTTGTCACTTAACTGGCTATGTCACTGTATCAAGCCTGGCTAACTCTCTCTAGAATGTGTAAAAATCTGTTAACCATTTTACTGTGTAATTTAATTTAATCCTGATTTACACTCGGGATTAACTCTAACCTGTGGAACTTGTTTAACTTGCTTACTTATGTAATCTCTGTAAATAGTCTGTTTGCAATATGTAATGCTGGTATTATGTAATGCTGTATCTGCTTACCCTTGGTGCTTTTCTCCCTGGGCCTCTGCTGAAAATGGACATGCATCCAGTCGGAATATCCCGGTCAACAAATGTAAAATAAAAAAATAAAATTTAAAAAAAAAAAATCTTTCTGACTAAATATTTGCAATCGGGTACCAACATGACTCGACAAGTGAGCAGCAGCCCTTCATGAACTATTAACTGTCTGAGACAGTAAGCAACTTGGGTTAACCTTAAATAATTGTAAAATCATTTATTTTCAGTATAACATGAAGTTCAGCTGTGTGATGTAGTCACTATAGAATTGCTTACATTTTCTGTGAATCAGAGCTACAGGCAATTGTTTTCCAACCTGCATAACTGAGCACTGACAAGTGATGAAATCCATATGAGAATACTTATATATCAGAAGTACAATGTTTCACAAAAATATACACTGTTTTCCAGGTAACACAGCCTCAGAAATACTCACAAAAGTAATCATTTTAGTAGCAGCTCCCAAGAATTAAAAGATGCATGTATGGAAGCAGTAATGTTCAAACAATGATTTTTTTAACTTGTATTAGCCGATGCTATGTTTGTTGCAGCCTTAAAATATACATAAGAGCAATCATGTATCATTTTGGTGGCAACTTTGAACAGCTAAAAGATGCATTTATGTGCACAAACAAGCACCCTGCAATAATTTTTCTTAAGTTGGTTTAACTGATTGTATGCTTGTTTCCTTTATTTAATTGGGTTTTTATAGTAATTTTTTGTTTGTTTTATTGCTATTTTAATAAGCAACTGTAAATATGCTGTGTTTTATTTTTTGCAAACTCTACCTTCAAATTTGCTTTTTAGTGCAAACAGTGCATAGCAGAGGTTTTCTACTGAATGTGTGTATGTATGTGTAATCTGTCTCCTTGTTTTTCTACTGAATGTGTGTATGTATGTCTAATATGTCTCCTTGTTTTTCTACTGAATGTGTGTATGTATGTGTAATCTGTCTCCTTGTTTTTCTACTGAATGTGTGTATGTATGTGTAATCTGTCTCCTTGTTTTTCTTCTGAATGTGTGTATGTATGTGTAATCTGTCTCCTTGTTTTTCTTACTGAATGTGTGTATGTATGTGTAATCTGTCTCCTTGTTTTTCTACTGAATGTGTGTATGCATGTGTAATCTGTCTCCTTGTTTTTCCTACTGAATGTGTGTATGTGTGTAATCTGTCTCCTTGTTTTCCTACTGAATGCATGTGTAATCTGTCTCCTTGTTTTTCCTACTGAATGTGTGTATGTGTGTGTAATCTGTCTCCTTGTTTTTCCTACTGAATGTGTGTATGTATGTGTAATCTGTCTCCTTGTTTTTCCTACTGAATGTGTGTATGTATGTGTAATCTGTGTCCTTGTTTTTCCTACTGAATGTGTGTATGTGTGTGTAATCTGTCTCCTTGTTTTTCCTACTGAATGTGTGTATGTATGTGTAATCTGTCTCCTTGTTTTTCCTACTGAATGTGTGTGTATGTATGTATGTGTAATCTGTCTCCTTGTTTTTCCTACTGAATGTGTGTATGTATGTGTAATCTGTCTCCTTGTTTTTCCTACTGAATGTGTGTATGTATGTGTAATCTGTCTCCTTGTTTCGAGTGTCTGACTTTCCATTATCTGATCTTTGCAGATAGAGGTACTGTTGGTTATTATGCACTTCATTTACAACTTTATTTACTTTTTGCGGGTTTATACTTTTAATTTTGTCAAGTTTTTTTTTTACCTTTTTGGATGCTTTTTACTGATTCTGATGAGATGAAGTACTTGCATTTGAGTATTTAACACTTTTATTATGGTAAAACGTGTTTAATCTTTGACACAGTTCTAATTTTTGTTTTATTTCTTTCTTAATATTGTTTTATTATTCAGATTTAGTATTTCATTTGAGTCAGATGTGTGTTTATTGTGTTTGATTTTTTTCATTGATTTATTTTTTTAGAAGTATTTTTGTCTTTGATGGTTACACATACAGGTAGAGCTGTACTGCAGGTTTCAGGAGTAGAGGGGAGAGCTTGGGATATTGCACATTTGAGTTTGTTGTGTGGAAATGGCTCACAGTATCCTACTTTTAAAACAGATTTAATTCCCTGGTGGTCTGGTGGGCTCACAAGACCATCCCTTATCTTGGACTAGGAGAATACAGGTATGACAGCAATACTACCTTACAGATCGGGTTCCTGTACTGGACACCCTCATGACCATATTACTCCACCAGTATGTTAGGCCCTCCTTCCCAGTGATAATACCAGGTGTGACATACAGGTGGAGCTGCTGCACTGCAGAACATTGTCTGGAGTTCACAACCCTGCAGAGTCCTCAGGTAGCTTGAGCTATGCTTGGAAACGGTAATGAGATTCATTAACATAGAGTATTATAGAATCTCAGTGCCTCTTCCTGGCATAGTTGAACTCCTTTCAACTCAATATCTTGAGTTATTGAAATTGAAAGTGTTTTCCCCTCCATATCCTCATCAGCAAATGCTGACAGATGACACTGAATTAGTTACTATTTTAATATTTTATATATTCATTTTATTTTATTTTACATTTGTTGATTGGGAAAGCCCGACTGGATATATGTCCATTTTCAGCAGAGGCCCGGGGAGAAAAGCTCTAAATACAAATTAGGTACATCCAAGTACAAAAATAATACTACTAATAGTAATAATAATAATATGAGTTACAGTAGAATCAAATGTACAAAAATAGAGGTACAAAGATTGTGGGAGATACATTGTAATGAAGAAGGAAAAAACATAGCTTATTGCAGCAAAACACAAGAACAGACAGGGCAGTAAAACAGATATGCATATAGTTAGTAAGCATTTGGAAAATAAATCTGTCATGTGCACTGACAGTAAGAGTAAATAAAATGGAAGATACCGGGACAGTATTCCATTAGGCTTTCAGTAAGGAGGGTTATTCTTAAGTACTAGCAGTATTTAAAGTGAGGTAATAGTTTAGGTGAGGTAGGTAAGTGGGGGCTTCACTAGGGGAGAAGGTAGGGAGAAGTTTTTAATCTCTATCCTATAGGGTTAAGGCAGGTGCATATCCTATGAGATCTGAAAAAGAGTTTCATTAAGTTTTTAAATTTGGCCATGGATGGTTCTTGAGTTAAGTCTGGCAGGAGATT